>NC_084757.1:31493126-31593126 GCF_033978785.1 Entelurus aequoreus
AAAAAAATAATTTAAAAATAAAAAAATAAAAATAAAAATACATTTTTTTTTTTATACTTGGGACTTCCCGTGGGCCTGATTTTGGACGCTGGAGGACTAGTAAGGACAAATTAAAAAAAATAAATAAATAAAAAATAAAAAATAAATAAAACAAACCTTTTTTTTTTTTTTTTTTTTTAACTTGGGACTTCCCGCGGGCTGGATTTTGGACGCTGGGGGGCCGTATCCGGCCCGCGGGCCGTAGTTTGGGGGCCCCTGGTATAGACCTACAGATGGCAAGCATGAATGTGCATTTAAAATAAATAAAACATGTCCAAACTATTAACCTTCTCAAAATAAAATACAAATAAATTGATTTAAAAAAAAAAAAAACATATTCAAAAGCCATGTCTATCTTAATATAAAGCAAATTTAACACACTAACACATACAACCAGTTGCGGCTATTAAGTATTTTATTTGTTACGTTAGATTCTATCTCTGACACGTCTGATTGCAGGACGACGTTTTGCTGTTTGCACAATATTGAGTCTGAATATTGAATCTTCTGTTCTGGCTCTGACACAAGATCTCTGGTGCAACAAGACAGAGCATAGAAAGGCAAGAAGAGGTCAAAGACAAGACCCACAGGCGGGATTTACCCAAGAGGGGAAGAAACTCTCCCTAAATAAGCCTCGGTGTTAAACCTGCTAATCCCTCTGCATTATTGCAACATCTGTGAAGTCTAGAGAGGCTCTGATGGTGATTAGAAAACAGATGTAAACAATATCCTTGTGAATAGGAGGAGGAGGAAGAACGAGAATGGGAGCGGTAATGTGGGGAATATAAAGGAGGCTGAGTGGGAGAGATTTAGAGGTAAAATGTGAAGCGGAAATGTGCAGGATTTGAGGAGAGGAGGTCCTGAATAAATTCAGTTTGGAATACAGTCACTTAAAGAGGTGTGTGTGTGTGTGTTCTTGTATTTCTACCCTTCTTGAGACATCATCAAGGAAAACTACCTTCCATATGAGGAGCAGTGAACAAGTTAGGACATAAATCATGGTCCCAATAGGGAAAAATCATTGCATCTAATAGAGAATGTCTCATTTGCACCCCTGGTGGTGAAATCTATCAAAATGAGGGTGTTCCCGAAAAGGAGGGATTTTTCAAATTGACTGTGTGTCGGTTTTTAAAGTGCTCTCCCTCTGGTCAACATATGAAATAACAAGTGTGTGTAAACATTTGAAGTGCTCCCCCTCTGGTCAACATATGAAATAACAAGTGTGTGAAATGCGCCCCCTTTGGCCAAAATTAATACAAGAAAGAAAATAAATATGTATATAGAGACATACTGTAATAACTTGAAGTAAATAATGAAGATTAAAAACCAATTACACACAAAAAAATCCAAAATAAATGAATTAACTAAAAGCAGTGTTTTTCTTACAAGGTGTCGATTTTTTTCTTATAAAATTGGGAACAATTCCTCATATTCTTTCTGCTTCTGTAATATTGCCATATTTTCTGGTAAAATTATTACTGTTTTATGTAAAAATATTACTTTTTAATGCAAAACGGTGACATTTGTCGTATAAAATTAGGATTTTATCACAATATTGCCAATCTATTTGTTGTTCTTGTAAAATGGTGACATTCTTTGAGTAAAATTGTGACTTTTGTAATAATTTTGCCAAGCAAAATTCTGATGATTATTGTAATAGTGCCACAATTTTTACGTTTTCTTATAAAACTGCGACTTTTGTCGAGTAAAATTACGACTCTTTTCATAAAATTGCCAAAATTTTAAGCTTTTTTTGTAAAATTGCAACTGTTATAGAGTACAATTCCAACTTTCATCATAATACTGCACATATGTTCAGTTTTTCTTATAAAATTTTGACTTGCGTTGAGTAAAATTACGACTTTTGTTATAGTACTGCAAAAACTTTTTCTTGTGAAACTATGACCTTTTTCTTTTCACAACAAGCTTTTTTATATTTGCATAGTATGTATATATTATTCATGTTGTAAATACAAATCTTTATATTTCTAGAAAGGGTGGTCCTAAAAAGGTAGGCATTTTTCGGAGGACTCAAGAAGGTAACACTTACAAAAATGTGTGTGTGTGTGTGTGTGTGTGTGTGTGTGTATGTTCTTGTATTTCTACCCTTCTTGAGACTTCAACAAGGAAAAGTACCTTCCATATGAGGACCGGTGAACAAGTTAGGACATAAGTCATGGTCCCAATACAGAAAACCATTGCATCTAATAGAGAATGTCTCATTTGCACCCCTGGTGGTGAAATCTATCAAAATTAAGGTGGTCCCAAAAAGGAAGGTTTTTTCCAAATAGACAGTGTGTCGCTTTTAAAAGTGCTCCCCCTCTGGTCAACATATGAAATAACAAGTGTGTGTAAACATTTTAAGTGATCCCCCTCTAGCCAACATATGAAATAACAAGCGCGTGTAAACATTTTAAGTGCTCCCCCTCTGGTCAACATATGAAATAACAAGTGTGTGTAAGAAATTGAAATGCGCCCTTTTTGGCCAAAAATAATAACAAATTAATAAATAAATATGTATATAGAGACATACTGATATAATTTGAAGTAAATAATGAAGATTAAAAACCAATTACCGACAAAAAATAAAAAAATAAACTAAAAGCTTACCTTTTTTATATTTGCATATTATGTATATATTATTAATGTTGTAAATACAAATCTTTATATATCTAGAAAGGGTGGTCCTAAAGAGGTAGTGGTCTCAAGAAGGTAACAAGTACAAAAATATGTGTGTGTGTGGGGGGGGGGGGGGGGGGGGGGAGGAGACGAGACACTAAAGAGGGTTTTGGGTGTAATTTTATGCAGAGTGCAGGCTGACAAGGAGGGTGTCAGGGACCCCCTCAGAGGGTCTGAGAACCGAGGGGAGCAGCTTCTTCAGGGGGAGGGGATGAGCTCTTAACTCAGCGAGCCATTCAGGCTGCGTGTCCGCCGCCTGACGTCCCATCGAGGTTTGGGTGCAGGAGCAGTGGATGAAGAGGGCGCCCCCACACCCCACTCAAGTTTTCAGTTAGATCTTCTGAGCTGGTTGCCTGCCACCTGCATACTAATTATAGCACAGCCTCAATTAGCTCCGACACTCACTGGCCAAATGATCCGCTGTGTGTGTATTAGCGCAGGTGTGAGTGTCTTATATGTGTGTGTCGTGGCGACGCTTGACTGCGTTGATGCGGTTTGACGGCGCTTTGATAGCTTGGACAATACATATTCCGCGAGCAAGCGTGCGGACGTATACGCGCAGCGTATAGGTCGCGACACATACTGTGTGGATATAAGGTGCGAAGAAGACACGAGGCAGTTGAAAATGAAAAGACATTGCCCTTGAGTGACCTTCCAAACTGGAAAAAAGAAAATAACTCCAGTTGGCCGCACATGGATTGTCAACAAATGTAATGGAGGATGTGTGTTAGGGTATGTTATGATGCAAAAAGTCGGTGTTTTTGTGCTTGCGTGTGACATAGATAGGTGTAAGTAAAGGGAACGGTATTGCCTGTTTTGATTTTGAATTTAAAACAGAAGTTGTAAAACGGGAGCGTTTGTTCAGATGACAATGGTGTCTTAAAGGCCTACTGGAATGACATTTTTTTATTTAAACGAGAATAGCAGATCCATTCTATACTTGATCATTTCGCGATATTGCCATATTTTTGCTGAAAGGATTTAGTATAGAACAACGACGATAAAGATCGCAACTTTTGGTATCTGATAAAAAAAGCCTTGCCCCTACCGGAAGTAGCGTGACGTCACCGGAGGAAAGACTTCTCACAATTCCCCATTGTTTACAATGGAGCGAGAGAGATTCGGACCGAGAAAGCGACGATTACCCCATTAATTTGAGCGAGGATGAAAGATTTGTGGATGAGGAACGTTAAAGTGACGGACTAGAATGCAGTGCAAGACATATCTTTTTTCGCTCTGACCGTAACTTAGGTACAAGCTGGCTCATTGGATTCCACACTCTCTCCTTTTTCTATTGTGGATCACGGATTTGTATTTTAAACCACCTCGGATACTATATCCTTTTGAAAATGAGAGTCGAGAACGTGAAATGGACATTCACAGTGACTTTTATCTCACGACAATACATCGACGAAACACTTTAGCTACGGAGCTAACGTGATAGCATCGTGCTTAACTGCATATAGAAACAAATAAATGAATCCCTGACTGGAAGGATAGACAGAAGATCAACAATACTATTAAACCATGGACATGTAATACACGGTTAATGCTTTCCAGCCTGGCGAAGCTTAACAATGCTGTTGCTAATGACGCCATTGAAGCTAACTTAGCAACCGGACCTCACAGAGCTATGCTAAAAACATTAGCTATCCACCTACGCCAGCCAGCCCGCATCTGCTCATCAACACCCGTGCTCACCTGCGTTCCAGCAATCGACGGTGCGACGAAGGACTTCACCCGATCACAGATGCGGTCGGCGAGACGGAAGAAGTTAAGGTGAGTTCGGCGGCTAACGCGTCTGCTATCCATCTCTTTGCCCCCCCTGGGGGTAGTAAAAAAAAACAAAAACAATTTTTTTTTTTTTTTTTTGTCATAAAGAAATACAATCATGTGTGCTGTATCCCTGCAGACTGTATTGATTTATATTGATATATAATGTATATATTATGTTTTTTATGCTGTTTTAATTTAAAAAAAAATAAAAAAAAATGCACTAACGTTCAAAAGTTTGGGGTCACATTGAAATGTCCTTATTTTTGAAGGAAAAGCACTGTACTTTTCAATGAAGATAACTTTAAACTAGTCTTAACTTTAAAGAAAAACATATTATATTATATTATCGGACATCTCTAATTACAATACATGGCACGTCTATACTGTGACTTTATGTACTAATTCATGTTATTTTTTATTTTTTTTCTATTGTGCAAGGTGGCAGTTCGGAATAATACATGGTGGGAGGATCAATCCTTTTTCCATTCATTTTCTGACACATCTACGGCTTTGATTTTGTTAATTTGTGGAAGTCTTGTTCTAAGTTGTGTTGGTTATTTGAACTATGAAAGGTAGTAGTTATGATTAATAACTGTGAAGAGGCGTGATCCCATTACAGTAATTACATGAACCATCCAAGTGACATGAGCATTGGCTCTCTGGATTATTTAAAGCATTTCTTTGTATTTTTTCTACTTAAGGTGGTGGTTATCAGTAAGAACTGGCAGGGCGCTCACACTAGTCCACTGAAACCAGACTTTTAGATGTTAAGTGTGCTCAAGCAGGCATGCAAAGACATCCATCATTAGATCGGACTTCTCGGGCTGCATTGTGCGACTGTCCCTCCTACCATTAGTGACCGTGACTTGAACATTACAGGCCTCCCGACGGAGCGCCACAACGTATTGCTATGGGAACCCCCACTCAAATAGGGGTGTAGAGAAGTGGAAGAGGGCTTGGGGTATTTGATGCTTTGTTTGTCTTTATGGACTTCTTGTGTAAGTAGAATGGGACCGATCATTTAAATGACTGCGTGGTTGTTCCCAGGACTGTTAGTACATTTTTACAACAACAACCTAGTAAAAAGGGGAGTTGTTGTCCCGTAGAAAAACGACGTAAAAACCTATACAACCCACTTTTTAGCGCACAAACTATGCATGTTTACATACTTCTGCCTTATCAACTAAAGGTTTGTGTGTGCTAAAACAAGGTGCAAACTTGATTGCTGACGCAAATGAGAAAAATACAGAGCACAATCCTTTCAGCATGTCTGTCTTCATGCATATGCTGATTATTAGGACACCCACAATACTGGGAGGAAGAGATGCAAATATAATCCTTTATTGTTCGCAAAATAATTATTTTAAAGGCCTACTGAAACCCACTACTACCGACCACGCAGTCTGATAGTTTATATATCAATGATGAAATCTTAACATTGCAACACATGCCAATACGGCCGGGTTAACTTATAAAGTGACATTTTAAATTTCCCGCTAAACTTCCGGTTGAAAACGCCTTTGGATGATGACGTATGCGCGTGACGTAGCCAGTGAAACAGAAGTATCGGTAGCCCATTGAAGCCAATACAAAATAGCTCTGTTTTCATTTCATAATTCCACAGTATTCTGGACATCTGTGTTGGTGAATCTTTTGCAATTTATTTAATGAACAATGGAGACTGCAAAGAAGAAAGTTGTAGGTGGGATCGGTGTATTAGCAGCTGGCTGTAGCAACACAACAAGGAGGACTTACTTGGATAGCAGACGCGCTAGCCGACGCTAGCCGCCAACCGCATCTGTGATCAGGTGAAGTCCTTCGTCGCGCCGTCGATCGCTGGAACGCAGGTGAGCACGGGTGTTGATGAGCAGATGAGGGCTGGCTGGCGTAGGTGGAGCGCTAATGTTTTTATCATAGCTCTGTGAGGTCCGGTTGCTAAGTTGCTAAGTTAGCTTCAGCGTCGTTGGCAACAGCATTGTTAAGCTTTGCCAGGCTGAGAATTATTAACCGTGTATTTACACGTCCATGGTTTAATAGTATTGTTGATCTTCTGTCTATCCTTCCAGTCAGGGGTTTATTTATTTAGTTTCTATCTGCATTTGAGCCAAATGCTATCACGTTAGCTCAGTAGCTAAAGAGCTTCGCCGATCTATTGTCGTGGAGATAAAAGTCACTGTGAATGTCCATTTCGCGTTCTCGACTCTCATTTTCAAGAGGATATAGTATCCGAGGTGGTTTAAAATACAAATCCGTGATCCACAATAGAAAAAGGAGAGAGTGTGGAATCCAATGAGCCAGCTTGTACCTAAGTTACGGTCAGAGCGAAAAAAGATATGTCTTGCACTGCATTCTAGTCCGTCACCCTAACGTTCCTCATCCACAAATCTTTCATCCTCGCTCAAATTAATGGGGTAATCGTCGCTTTCTCGGTCCGAATCACTCTAGCTGCATTGAAAACAATAGGAAAATATGAGGAGGCGATCAACTGACTACGTCACGCTACTTCCGGTAGAGGCAAGGCTTTTTTTTAATCAGAGACCAAAAGTTGCGAACTTTGTCGTCGTTGTTCTCTACTAAATCCTTTCAGCAAAAATATGGCAATATCGCGAAATGATCAAGTATGACACATAGAATGGATCTGCTATCCTCGTTTAAATAAAAACATTTCATTTCAGTAGGCCTTTAAGGCTACATGGCTGTGAGAAAGGAGGCAATCGGGTTGCAAAGACAAAGGATAGTGAAAGAATCCTCTGTCAACATATTTGGGCTTAAATAAATAAATAATAATAGGCATATCGTCTATTCAGCGATATTATATTTGTATTTTATAGCAGCTGGATGACTTTTAAGGGCTGTTTGCAACTTGCTCACAGTTACATTTTCAAAGCAAAAAATAAACAAGAACATCAGCTTGGTACATCGAGGTCAATAAGCAGAACCAGAGTCATGCCGTACATTAGGCGCACCGGGTTATAAGGCGCATTGTCGATTTTGGAGAAAATGAAAGAATTTTAAGTGCGCCTTACAGTCCAAAAAATACGGTACTTCTATTACCGGGTGGTAGAGCGGCCGTGCCAGTAACTTGAGGGTTCCAGGTTCGATCCCCGCTTCTGCCATCCTAGTCACTACCCGTTGCGTCCTTGGGCAAGACACTTTACCCACCTGCTCCCAGTGCCTCCCACACTGGTTTAAAAATGTAACTTAGATATTGGGTTTCACAATGTAAAGCGCTTTGAGTCACTAGAGAAAAGCGCTATATAAATATAAGTCACTTCACTATCGGCGTTATTAGCCAACTTGTACTTGCTGTATTTAAAGACTTTGAATGCATAAAAAAAAGTGAAGTATATGTATATAGTGCTTTTTCTCTCGAGACTCGAAGGTTCCGCAGCCTCTGTAGCAGAACCTCCAGGTTCTGTAACAGCTTCTTCCCTCAGGCCGTAAGACTCTTGAACGCATCATAATAATCCCCTCAATTCCTCCCAAAAATGGATTAACTGGCTGGAATATAAAGACGATATAACATCCATCCATAAACGTGGATGCATATGCAAAAGTACAATATATTTATCTGTACAGTAATCTATTTATTTATATCTGCACCTTATTGCTCTTTTATCCTGCACTACCATGAGCTAATGCGACAACATTTTGTTCTTATCTGTACTGTAAAGTTCAAATTTGAATGACAATAAAAAGGAAGTCTAAGTCTAAGTTGACATAGTGAAAACAATTATCACCATCTAAGCCGCATTTACACCAGTGTGGGTGGCACTGGGTGCAAGAGTAAAGTGTCTTGCCCAAGGACACAGCGGCAGTGACTAGGATGGAAAAAGCTGGAACCCTCAAGTTGCTGTACCAACTGAACTTGGGGACGGCGTGGCGCAGTTGGGAGAGTGGCCGTGCCAGCAACCTGAGGGTTCCTGGTTTGATCCCCACCTTCTACCAACCACGTCACGTCCGTTGTGTCCTTGAGCAAGACACTTCACCCTTGCTCCTGATGGGTCGTGGTTAGGGCCTTGCATGGCAGTTCTCGCCATCAGTGTGTGAATGTGTGTGTGAATGGGTGAATGTGGAAATACTGTCAAAGCGCTTTGAGTACCTTGAAGGTAGAAAAGCGCTATACTAGTATGTGGAGGGAGGTGTGGCCAGGGCGCCTACAGGAGCAAAGGTCACCGCCTCTGTCTATGGTGCTGAGGACGAGCACCATCGGATAGGGGCGGGGCATGGGCTGACAGCGAGACACAGCTGGCAGGTGATTAGATTTCACAGGTGGTACGTGTTAATCTAATCATCTGATGTCTTTAACAGTAAGCGGCTGGGAGCAGGAGGGGAGAGAGGATACGGACGTGGCTGAAAAGTTGCGTCCTGCTGGAGAGAGAACTTGTGCTCAAATCTATGTACATTAAAGGCCTACTGAAATGAATTTTTTTCATTTAAACGGGGATAGCAGATCCATTCTATGTGTCATACTTGATCATTTTGCGATATTGCCATATTTTTGCTGAAAGGATTTAGTACAGAAGAACGTCGATAAAGTTCGCAACTTTTGGTCTCTGATAAAAAAAACCCTTGCCCCTACCGGAAGTAGCGTGACGTTGTCAGTTGTTCACTCCCTCATATTTTCCTATTGTTTTCAACGCAGCTAGAGCTATTCGGACCGAGAAAGCGACGATTACCCCATTAATTTGAGCGAGGATGAAAGATTCGTGGATGAGGATCGTTAGAGTGACGGACTAGAATGCAGTGCAAGACATATCTTTTTTCGTTCTGACCGTAACTTAGGTACAAGCTGGCTCATTGGATTCCACACTCTCTCCTTTTTCTATTGTGGATCACGGATTTGTATTTTAAACCACCTCGGATACTATATCCTCTTGAAAATGAGAGTCGAGAACGCGAAATGGACATTCACAGTGACTTTTATCGCCACGACAATACATCGACGAAGCTCTTTAGCATGAGCTAATGTGATAGCATCTGTCTCAAATGCAGATAGAAACAAAATAAATAAATCCCTGACTGGAAGGATAGACAGAAGATCAACAATACTATTAAACCATGGACCTGTAAATACACGGTTAATAGATCTCAGCCTGGCAAAGCTTAACAATGCTGTTGCTAACGACGCTAAGGCTAACTTAGCAACTTAGCAACCGGACCTCACAGAGCTATGCTAAAAACATTAGTGCTCCACCTACGCCAGCCAGCCCTCATCTGCTCATCAACACCCGTGCTCACCTGCGTTCCAGCGATCGACGGGTGACCCGATCATCCGTGCGGTGGCCGCGGCTAGCATCGGCTAGGCGTCTGCTATCCAAGTAAGTAGTCCTTGTTGTGTTGCTACAGCCAGCCGCTAATACACCGATCCCACCTACAACGTTCTTCTTTGCAGCCTCCATTGTTCATTAAACAGATTGCAAAAGATTCACCAACACAGATGTCCAGAATACTGTGGAATTATGAAATGAAAACAGAGCTTTTTTGTATTGTATTCAATGGGGAAGGCATACCTCTGTTCCCCGGGCTACGTCACGCTCATACGTCATCCTCCAAAGGCTTTTTCAACCGGAAGCTTGGCGGGAAATTTAAAATTGCACTTTATAAGTTAACCCGGCCGTATTGGCATGTGTTGCAATGTTAAGATTTCATCATTGATGTATAAACTATCAGACTGCGTGGTCGGTAGTAGTGGGTTTCAGTAGGCCTTTAAAACCTGGTTAAAAACTGCACGCTTGGCTTTGGTGCTGTGTCAAACAGTGGAACAGCTGGGAAGCAACTTCCACAAAGTATAACACATGTTACCATAACTACGCTGCCCCAAAAGAAAAACCAAGTTTTTGTCTTACATAAGGATTTTGAATTAAGGGAAAATTCCAGAAAAAGTTCCCCTTTAAGTGCCTGATTAAAACGTGTGCTGTTGAGATATATTTTTTAAAGTAAATCCACATATGTACGCATGCATGAGGGTCAAACACTTGCACTCTCCGTGAATACACACATTAAACATCCTGCTGCTGAAACAATGTGTGTGTGTGTGTGTGTGTGTGTGTGTGTGTGTGTCCTGCCTGGGAATCCCAGACTGGAGGAGTCTCACAGGGCTCACGGGATGACAGTCAAATGAATAACAATGAACTTGCACACAGGAGTCAAGTTCGGATGCACAAGAGCCGAAAAGAATGTGTTAGCATAATTGTGTCAAGATGATCATAGGTGCGCGCACACACACCGTGTTCCTCGCATGCCCGCTCTCCTCCAATCTCGCCACGTGCAAGAAGCAAGGACCCCTGTGCTGTCCTCGGTGCGCCTGATGGGGGAGAAAAAAAAAAAAAAAAGCAAAATGAAGGACTTGTGTGCCTCAAGACAAATGTGTAAATCAAATGATAAACATTGGGTTTATTCATTAGATAGGATGCAGCCTCGCCATGTGCGTCTCTAGTAGTGTTGTCCCGATACCAATATTTTACCAAAATGTATTTCGATAATTTTCGGTACATTTGTAATTAAAGGGGACCACAAAAAATTGCATTATCCGCTTTATTTTAACAACAAATCTTAGGGTACATTAAACATATGTTTCTTATTGCAAATTTGTCCTTAAATAAAATAGTGAGCATACTAGACAACTTGTCTTTTAGTAGTAAGTAAGCAAACAAAGGCTCCTAATTTAGCTGCTGACGTATGCAGTAACATATTGTGTCATTTTCCTTTCTATTATTTTGTCAAAATTATTAAGGACAAGTGGTCGAAAATGGATTATTAATCTACTTGTTCATTTACTGTTAATATCTGCTTACTTTCTCTTTTAACATGTTCTATCTACACTTCTGTTCAAATGTAATAATCACTTATTCTTCTCTTGTTTGGATGCTTTACATTAGTTTTGGATGATACCACAAATTTACACTACCGTTCAAAAGTTTGGGGTCACCCAAACAATTTTGTGGAATAGCCTTCATTTCTAAGAACAAGAATAGACTGTCGAGTTTCAGATGAAAGTTCTCTTTTTCTGGCCATTTTGAGCGTTTAATTGACCCCACAAATGTGATGCTCCAGAAACTCAATCTGCTCAAAGGAAGGTCCGTTTTGTAGCTTCTGTAACGAGCTAAACTGTTTTCAGATGCGTGAACATGATTGCACAAGGGTTTTCTAATCATAAATTAGCCTTCTGAGCCAATGAGCAAACACATTGTACCATTAGAACACTGGAGTGATAGTTGCTGGAAATGGGCCTCTATACACCTATGTAGATATTGCACCAAAAACCAGACATTTGCAGCTAGAATAGTCATTTACCACATTAGCAATGTATAGAGTGTATTTCTTTAAAGTTAAGACTAGTTTAAAGTTATCTTCATTGAAAAGTACAGTGCTTTTCCTTCAAAAATAAGGACATTTCAATGTGACCCCAAAAAACATATAAGTCGCACTGGAGTATAAGTCGCATTTTTTGGGAAATGTATTTGATAAAAGCCAACATCAAGAATAGACATTTGAAAGGCAATTTAAAATAAACAAAGAATAGTGAACAACAGGCTGAATAAGTGTACGTTATATGACGCATAAATAACCAACTGAGAACGTGCCTGGTATGTTAACGGAACATATTATGGCAAGAGTCATTCAAATAACTATAACATATAGAACATGCTATACGTTTACCAAACAATCTGTCACTCCTAATCGCTAAATCCCATGAAATCTTATACGTCTAGTCCAGTGGTTCTTAACCTGGGTTCGATCGAACCCTAAGGGTTCGGTGAGTCGGCCTTAGGGGTTCCGCCACAGACGTGAAGACACATCCGACTTATCGTGTAAATATAAACTTCTCCCTATCGGCGTATTATGGATACCCCCAAATAATGTTGCCTCTAATTTTTCATCTGATTTGCAGGTTGTTTGATTGATCGATTGAAACTTTTACTAGGAGATTGCAAAGGAAGAGAATACATGATATGAAACAGTACAGTTTGCACAGTACAGTACATATTCCGTACAATTGACCACTAAATGGTAACACCCGAATAAGTTTTTCAACTTGTTTAAGTCGGGGTCCACGTTAATCAATTCATGGTAATGTGTGTAAGGTGTGTAATTTGTTGTGAGTTCATGCACTGTGTTGGTTTTGTTTTTTGAACAAGGTGATGTTCATGCACGGTTCATTTTGTGCACCAGTAAAAAAACATATGACTTTTTCTTGAATTTGAAAAAAACAAACATTTTATTTTTCACTAAAGAAGGGTTCGGTGAATGCGCATATGAAACTGGTGGCGTTCGTTACCTCCAACAAGGTTAAGAACCACTGGTCTAGTCTCTTACGTGAATGAGCCAAATAATATTATTTGATATTTTACGGTAATGTGTTAATAATTTCACACATAAGTCGCTCCTGAGTATAAGTCGCACCAAACTATGAAAAAAACTGTGACTTATAGTCCGAAAAATACGGTACAAAAAAAATATAGGACTTTATTTCACACCGCATATATTCCAGCTGCTGATTTTCTTAGCAGATAAACCAGGGGTCACCAACCTTTTTGAAACCAAGAGCTACTTCTTGGGTACTGATTAATGCGAAGGGCTACCAGTTTGATACACACTTAAATAAATTGCCAGAAATAGCCAATTTGCTCAATTTACCTTTAACTCTATGTTATTATTAATAATTAATGATATTTACACTTAATTGAACGGTTTAAAAGAGGAGAAAACACGAAAAAAAATTACAATTAAATTTTGAAACATAGTTTATCTTCAATTTCGACTCTTTAAAATTCAAAATTCAACCGAAAAAAAGAAGAGAAAAACTAGCTAATTCAAAAACTTTTTGAAAAAATAAAAAAAATAATTTATGGAACATCATTAGTAATTTTTCCTGATTAAGATTAATTTTAGAATTGTGATGACATGTTTTAAATAGGTTCAAATCCAATCTGCACTCCGTTAGAATATATAACAAATTGGACCAAGCTATATTTCTAACAAAGACAAATCAATATTTCTTCTAGATTTTCCAGAACAACATTTTTAAAAGAAATTCAAAAGACTTTAAAATAAGATTTAAATTTGATTCTACAGATTTTCTCGATTTGCCAGAATAATTTCTTTGAATTTTAATCATAATAAGTTTGAAGAAATATTTCACAAATATTCTTCGTCGAAAAAACAGAAGCTAAAATGAAGAATTAAATTAAAATGTATTTATTATTCTTTACAATAAAAAAAAAAAAATTTACTTGAACATTGATTTAAATTGTCAGGAAAGAAAAGGAAAGAATTTAAAAGGTAAAAAGGTATATGTGTTTAAAAATCCTAAAATCACTTTTAAGGTTGTATTTTTTCTCTAAAATTGTCTTTCTGAAAGTTATAAGAAGCAAAGTAAAAAAATTAATGAATTTATTTAAACAAGTGAAGACCAAGTCTTTAAAATATTTTCTTGGATTTTCAAATTCTATTTGAGTTTTGTCTCTCTTAGAATTAAAAATGTCGGGCAAAGCGAGACCAGCTTGCTAATAAATAATATTTTAAAAATTGAGGCAGCTCACTGGTAAGTGCTGCTATTTGAGCTATTTTTAGAACAGGCCAGCGGGCTACTCATCTGGTCCTTACGGGCTACCTGGTGCCCGCGGGCACCACGTTGGTGACCCCTGAAATAAACTGACCGGAGCTGTTGCCGTGACAAATTTAGAGGATGCAGAGATTCCCTGCGACTTCTTAATCACACAGATGTGAAAGTTGAGCTTGCAAGCGTTGCCCGGGGTGTAGAGTGGCGTTTGAAGAAAGCAAAAAGATATATATGATAATATAGTAATAAAAGCCGTAGTAGGCAACAGAGGGAGTGGAGCGGGTGCGGATGTAGTCTGGAGGAGAGGTGGTGGAAGGGGATAAGAGAGCAAAACGTGAGGCGAAAAGAGTCAATCAAAAGATGGTGTGCGCCCTGCACGTGCACTTGTGTGCACGCATGTGTGTCAACCCCAGCTGGGAGGACATTTACGTTGACATGCTGATAGGGATTTAAGCAGTGGGTGGCTAGTGTGTGTGTGTGAACAAGGTGAGTGAATGAGCAGGGGAGCGCTTTTGGGCCGCGGGGACGGGGGTCACAAAAACTGCCATCACTAAGCTTGATTTCAACGCGAGACCTGAGACGATGAGGAGCTGGAGGAGATTGGGCAGGGTTTAGTGGTGTAGCGTTCCCCTCAACCCCCACCTCCTCCCTCCAGGCGATGGCGAGGGGAAAAAGGGGGCGTCGTCCATTGAGGTGATGAGGGGAAATCGCTTCTTTCTTTCAGACGCTCTAATGAAGCAGAAGTCCCGTACCCCTTCAGATGAAGAATGGGAGCGCGTCTCCCGTCCTCCATATTTTTTCCGCTTTTTTTTTTTTTAGCACATACTGCAGTGCCCCGTCTTAAAAGAAAGGGACTTTTAATATTTGTGTCAGCGCCACACGGTTACAATGAAAATATAAAACCGCATTGTTTTGTAGAGAGGACATTTGCCCGTGCACCATTAAGCTTGAAGAGCTGTGACTCTCAACTGGTGGGTCACGATCCAAAAGTGGGTCATTCAGAGGCAATAGATATTTAATGTGTATATTTTAATACATCGAGTATATGAATGAATAACGGGTATTTGCACAATTTAGATATTTTCTTTAATTTTATTTTCTCAGTTACTGTATTTTTCGGACTATAAGTGGCAGATTTTTTCATAGCTTGGCCGGGGGTGCGACTTATACTCAGGAGCGACTTATGTGTGAAATTACTAACACATTAGCGTAAAATATCAAATAATATTATTTAGCTCATTCACGTAAGAGACTAGACGTATAAGATTTCATGGGATTTAGCGATTAGGAGTGACAGATTGTTTGGTAAACGTATAGCATGTTCTATATGTTATAGTTATTTGAATGGCTCTTACCATAATATGTTACGTTAACATACCAGGCACGTTCTCAGTTGGTTATTTATGCCTCATATAACGTACACTTATTCAGCCTGTTCTTCACTATTCTTTAATTATTTGAAATTGCCTTTCAAATGTCTATTCTTGGTGTTGGCTTTTATCAAATACATTTCCCCCAAAAATGCGATTTATACTCCAGTGCGACTTATATATGTTTTTTTCCTTCTTCATTATGCATTTTCGGCCGGTGCGACTTATACTCCGGAGCGACTTATACTCCGAAAAATACGGTAGTTATTTTGTGAAGGCCTGATACTGATTGTTAGTATTTCATTTTAATACATTTGTCTTGTTCCTTTATATCAGGGGTGCCCACACTTTTTCAGAAGCTCCTTTTTAAATGCCCAAGTCGAGGTTATCCACCTCATGTATATATATAGATATATACAGTCGTGGTCAAAAGTTTATATACACTTGTGGCCAAACAGCTCAATTTTTGTTTCATCTGACATCACATGGACAAAGATAAGACCTTCTGGAGGAAAGTTCTGTGGTCATATGAAACAAAAATTGAGCTGTTTGGCCACAATACCCAGCAATATGTTTGGAGGAGAAAAGTTGAGGCCTTTAATCCCAGGAACACCATGCCTACCGTCAAGCATGGTGGTGGTAGTATTATGCTCTGGGCCTGTTTTGCTGCCAATGGAACTGGTGCTTTACAGAGAGTAAATGGGACAATGAAAAAGGAGGATTACGTCCAAATTCTTCAGGACAACCTAAAATCTTCAGCCCGGAGGTTGGATCTTGGGCACAGTTGGGTGTTCCAACAGGACAATGACCCCAAACACACGTCACAAGTGGCAAAGGAATGTATAAATGAGGCTAGAATTAAGGCTTTAGAATGGCCTTCCCAAAGACTTGACTTAAACGTGTGGACAATGCTGAAGAAACAAGTCCATGTCAGAAAACCAACAAATTTAGCTGGACTGCACCGATTTTGTCAAGAGGAGTGGTCAAAAATTCTACCAGAAGCTTGTGGATGGCTACCAAAAGCGCCTTATTGCAGTGAAACTTGCCAAGGGACATGTAAGCAAATATGAACATTGCTGTATGTATACTTTTGACCCAGCAGATTTGCTCACATTTTCAGTAGACCCATAATAAATTCATAAAAGAACCAAACTTCATGAATGTTTTTTGTGACCAACAAGTATGTTCTCCAATCACTCTATCACAAAAAAATAAGAGTTGTAGAAATGATTGGAAACTCAAGACAGCCATGACATTATGTTCTTTACAAGTGTATGTCAACTTTTGACCACGACGGTACATGTATCATTTATTTTGCTGTTTTTGTTCACATGTTGAAGGTGTACAAAATACATGCATGTTTAACATATCGATTCCTTTCTTTCATGAAGACAAGAATAAAAGTTGGTGTATTACCTGATTCTGATGTCTTGCATTGATTGCAATCAGACAAGATTGACAGTCGTGCTGATAACTTCCACATTTTCGATTTTATATTGCGGAGGAGAAAAAAAGTCCTCCTTTCTGTCCAATTGGTTGGTTTTCGCATCTTGCTCGTTTTTATACACTTTACAAGAAATACATTGGCGGTAAACTCTGTGGCTTGCTAACTTGTTTGCACTCGCTTTCGGAGACTCTTATTTTGTTAGCGCAGGCAGGATGGAGCAGCACTTTTATTGTGAAGACAGAAACTCTGCGGTCAGTCTTCAGAATAGAATAGAATAGAATAGAATACAGTGTTTCCCATAAACTGCCAAGATACCTGTGGCGGTGGGGGCGTGACTATGGGCGTGGCTATGGGCGTGGTCACATGAAATCATCAAGTAATTTGCATAATTTACTACAATGATTTGATTTTCTCTAAAAAGGCTCAAAAAATGTATACTTACTAATTAATAATAACAGTTTTGTTTTAAACGTCCATCCATCCATCCATTTTACAATATAATTACAACACTTTATGTACATATTTATATACAGATTTGAACAATAAGTTATTCACTGAAATATATTTAGTGATTGTGGTTCCTACAAAAAATATATCTTATAAAATATAAAAGCTAAAATGTCTCAAAGCTCTGCCCCTTTAATTAGTGTATACTAAATAATGTAACTTTAGCCTACTACTACAACCATATTATTTACCAGCAACATAAAGTGAAACAGAGGCAAAGGTGTCCTGCCACAGTCAGTAACAAATAAACAGAAAACAGTAGTGGTGATAGATAGACACAGAGCTTCATCAAACATCTGATCCTCATCCACAAATCTTTCATCCTCGCTCAAATTAATGGGGTAATCGTCGCTTTCTCGGTCCGAATGTCTCTCGCTGCATTGTAAACAATGGTAGAATGTGAGGAGTCCTTCCTCTGGTGACGTCACGCTACTTCCGGTACAGGCAAGGCTTTTTTTTATCAGCGACCAAAAGTTGCGACCTTTATCGTCGTTGTTCTCTACTAAATCCTTTCAGCAAAAATATGGCAATATCGCGAAATGATCAAGTATGACACATAGAATGGATCTGCTATCCCCGTTTAAATGAAAAAAAAAATCATTTCAGTAGGCCTTTAAGTTCATATGGGAGGCAAGGCAGGTGGCCAAATGTATCCATCCATCCATTTTCTACCGCCTATGTCATAGTAAATTACTATAAAAGTTACTGTGAAAGTAATGCAATTATTAGCCGTTAATTTGCTGTGAATTTACAATGAAACTTTTTAAAGCGTTATTTTCCAGTTTACTGTTTTTACACAATACAATATGCAATGCTGCAGCCCGTGCAGTGTAGAAGGTGCACCAGCTACCTACTTGGGGTGCACACGAGATGAACCCTGAGCTGACATGTTAAATTACAGGAGGCAGCAGACTGAGACAGACGGGGTGGAGGTAGGGGGTGGGGGCTGTCAAAGTGTCTGACTGGGTTTCACTCTGTGGGGCTGGAGGGGCAAGGGGGGGTTGTTTGACCAGCGGGGTGGGCTACCGGAGATGCAGGACTGATTTCTGGTTTTCCTCGAGACAGGCCAGAGGCTGCAGTGGGTGGTAGGGTAGCTGGCTCCTCCACCCCCCCCCACCCACCCCCACCCCATCGACTCCCCTGTTTTCTCCCTTGCTTCAAGTTGTCCGTGGAGCGAAGCAATAAGAAGCAGCTTATAAAATAAGCAAACACAGAGACAGCTTACAGACAGTCAGCCAGCTGGGGGATGCACACACACACACACACACACACACACACACACACACACACACACACACACACACACACACACACACACACACACACACACACACACACACACACACACACACACACACACACACTCGCACAATAGAACCCACTGCCCCCACCACACTCCTGACCTTGACCTCTCAGGTCATCCCTAACCTGTTTCTGAATGGACGTCAGTGCAGCTGAGCTGTCTAGCCACATAATAAGTGCAACTTCCTCCATGGTACGGACACCCCTTTCGCCATAATCATCATCATCACTGAGCCCGTTCCCACGCCGGATGGCCGACATGAACTCTCTGCAGCTGGACCACAACTCATCTCTATTTGAAACACTCAAAACCTTATTTTGTTTTGTTTTATTCAGCACGCGCAATGTGATTCATCAACACTCGTCACCGTTTTGCCAGCAATATTTAGCGTTTTATTTAGGGCTGCAACAACTAATCAATTACATCGATTAAAATCGATTATAAAAATAGTTGGCGATTAATTTAGTCATCGATTCGTTGGATTTATGCTATGCGCATGCGCAGAGGCAATTTTTATTTATTTATTTTTTTTAAATGTATTTTATTTTTATTTTTTATAAACCTTTATTTATAAACTGCAACATATACAAACAGCTGAGAAACAATAATCAAAATAAGTATGGTGCCAGTATGCTGTTTTTTTTCAATAAAATACTGGAAAGGATAGAAATGTAGTTTGTCTCTTTTATCCGATTATTAATCGATTAATCGAAGTAATAATCGACAGATGAATCGATTATAAAATTAATCGTTAGTTGCAGCCCTAGTTTTATTTAGCACGTCTGAAAAGAATGTGCAAACTCACACACACTCGGTGCTTGACGATTGACAGAGAATCCTCCGTCATATAGTGTGTGAGGGTCAACAAATTTGGACTGTCGGAAACCCCCCCCAACACATAATCTTTTCAGCAACACCCTTTTATAATTGTAATAGCTGTATGCTGGGTGACATAAACGGCTGATTAAAACAAATTAAATTGATGCTTTACGGGTTCCTTGAGTGGTTTTTTATGTTGTTTGTTTTTTTCACTTAGTATATTTATTAACATATTTCCTATATGATAATAAAAATTCTTGAAGTATGCCTTTTTTTGCATCTGGAGCACATTAAGTGCAGCCTCTCCCCATGAGTGAAAAATAAAAATAAAAATAAAAATAAAAATAAAAATAAAAATAAAAATAAAAATAAAAATAAAAATAAAAATAAAAATAAAAATAAAAATAAACATAAAAATAAAAATAAAAATAAAGTGGGTTCCGTTGTAGATGCACTTTGGACTGCTTGTAAAATGTCAATAAAAAAGTGGTACATGTCTCCTGCTCGGTTGAAAACATAGCATTTTTGCTATGTTTGTGCACTGAATGTGCAGTAAATGATCAAGTGTCTCCTTAGTGATGCCCCCGTAGTATACTCAAAATCCTAATCTAAATAAGGCAGGCTGCACCACTTTTGAAATGTTCACACAGTCTTAGTAGATCACACACACAATACTTTCCACTAATAGTACACGCTATTTAATAGATTGCACACGCTGTTTAGCGCGTGGTATTTGGATCGTAGTAAATCAGACCTGTAGGTCTGTTTTTGGTTATTTGTACTGAAAACAAATTCTGTTGTACTTTTCAAGTGCAATGACACTAAAGTTCCATTCCTTGTAGCCAATGAAGATCACCTAAAGCATGGGTGTCAAACTCTGGCCCGCGGGCCGTGTAATTTCACTTGGCCCTTGAGGCGATATCAAATTAACACTGGAGCTGGCCCGTCGATTATATACAGCGACGGTGCCGCGGTAACACCTCATTCACCGGTAATTCTCATACTTGCCAACCCTCCCGGGAGACTCCCAATTTCACTGCCCCTCCCGTTAATAGTCACGTCCGCTTTTCATCCAGTCCGAGTGCTGGCCCAGTCACATAATATGTGCGGCTTCTGCACACACACACAAGTGAATGCAATGCATACTTAATCAACAGCGATACAGGTTACACTGAGGGTGCCCGTATAAACAACTTTTACACTGTTAGAAATATACGCCACACTGTGACAAATACCCAGAACCCTTTGCAGCACTAACTCTTACGGGACGCTACAAGGTGTGTGTGTGTGTGTGTGTGGGGGGGGGGTTGGGTGGTAGCAGGGGGTGTATTTTGTAGCGTCCCGGAAGAGTTAGTGCTGCAAAGGGTTCTGGGTATTTGTTCTGTTGTGTTTATGTTGTGTTACGGTGCGGATGTTCTCCCAAAATGTGTTTGTCATTCTTGCTTGGTGTGGGTTCACACAGTGTGGCGTATATATATCTAACAGTGTAAAAGTTGTTTATACGTGCACCCTCAGTGTAACCTGTATCGCTGTTGATTAAGTATGCATTGCACTCACATGTTTGTGCATACAGACGCCACACATATTTTGTGATCGGGCCGGCACGTTGTTGGAATGGATGAAAAGCAGACGTGACGACAGCTCATAGTCGACGTTAAAGGCAGCCCGAGATAGGTGCTGATGAACACCTTCGTTTGATAATGAAGGTTGCCTCAGCTCAAAGCCTGAGCCCCGACATTAATGAACTAGCATCCAGGAAAAGATGGCAGGTATCTGGCTTGGGCACGTCAGATTAGATCAGTGTGTTGCAAACTGAGCAGTTTAAAGTCCCGAATGGTTGGTTTATTTGTTGTTATTTTATTTTCAAATTTATTAGCCTGTGGAAAAAGTTAATGTTGA
Organism: Entelurus aequoreus; assembly: GCF_033978785.1. Classification (NCBI taxonomy): domain Eukaryota; kingdom Metazoa; phylum Chordata; class Actinopteri; order Syngnathiformes; family Syngnathidae; genus Entelurus; species Entelurus aequoreus. Next base: position 31,514,531 of record NC_084757.1, read on the forward strand.
TATTTACCTCAGAAGGCTGCAAATAGAAAAGAGGCATTCAATTTTTATTTAAATTGTATTTGATATGCCATTGATATTTTTTAATTATTATTATTATTATTATTTGAAACTCGATTTTGCATGTCACTATAAAGTTATGTAAGCCTTGCTTGTTCAATATTCAATTCAAAACTTGTTTGGGTCCCTATTAAAAGGTTAATTTGTTCAACCTTGGCCCGCGGCTTTGTTCAGTTTTAAATTTTGGCCCACTTTGTATTTGAGTTTGACACCCCTGACCTAAAGTATGATCCAGTGTAGTTTTTTGATACAATGTCCACCACAATATTGTTCACTGGATGCCTTTCTGACAGTGTCAATCAAAATATCTTTGTAAAGGCGTCATTGTACCACAGCTCTTCTATTGGATCTTATAGGATTGTGCAGATTACATAAAGTTGTCACTGATGTGTGTAGAATACAATATGTAATACACATTGATAGTAGTAAATCATTGAAAACTGAGTAGACTAAACCGTATTTAAACTATAGCAACACAAACTCAGTGTACCGGGGCCCACAAAAAAATCACTGACTTGGAAGTCATATAGAGAGTGCAGTATAGTGATAGTGATGTCTACCATGAATTGATTAACGTGGACCCCGACTTAAACAAGTTGAAAAACGTATTCGGGTGTTACCATTTAGTGGTCAATTGTACGGAATATGTACTGTACTGTGCAATCTACTAATACAAGTCTCAATCAATCAATCAATGTCATCAATCCATTCATGTCATCAATCCATTCCAAATGGTCAGTTGAAAACAGAACCATATGAATAACATGGTTCACATGTTAAACAGTTTAAATCAACTTACTACGTAAACCCAAAAAAGGTTAACACAAAACCCTTTTATTGAGAATATTTAAAGTTTTAAACGGCATATAAATGATTAATGTAATGGAATTTTTCAGTCCAACAAACGCTACCTCTGTACTTTACTTCTCACCTGAATTCAATAGTGCGTCTCAACTTGTTTATCAAAGTGCCAGCGCTCTTGTTAATATAAAGACAATGGCGGTTTTTAATGGTGCAATCACATGCATGCATGACACAGCTTTACAGCACAACATGTCACACTGTCATGACTCCGCAGCTTTACGTGCTTACATGTGCTGGCAAACTGCCTGCTCGCCCAAACTACCGAATTTCCCGGACTATACGGCGCACTTCAAATCCCTTTTTTCCCTCAAAACTCGACAGTGCGCCTTATAACCCGGTGCGCCTGACGTACGTAATAATTCTGCTTTTGCTTACCGACCTCGAAGCAATTTTATTTGCTACATGGTGTAATGATAAGTGTAGATGGCAGTCAAACATAAGAGATACATGTAGACTGCAATATGATGGCAACATGGCTCAAGTAAACACCACTGACATTTTATATGTTCCTTTGAAAATATAGAACATTACACACAGCGCTCAAAAATCTATCAAAATGTTTTAGTGCGAGTATGGTAAGCTATGAAGCACCGCTTGATGGATTGTCGGCGAATTAAACATAGGAGTATTATTATGTTGTGTGTATAAGGCAGGGGTAGGGAACCTACGGCTCTCGATTCAGATGTGGCTCTTTTTATGACTGCATCTGGCTCTCAGATAAATCTTAGCTGACATTGCTTAACACGATAAGTAATGAATAATTCATCCAACGGCCTTGACGCGAATCCCTTAGGGGTGATGGACGGCTGGGCAGTGCCCGAAGAACTGCAGCCTGACACCGTACCCCCCACTCCCTCCCCTCTGTTGCAAGTCTCGAGTTGTATGTTGTGATACGTATATGTGCTTTGCTCTGGAGTTTTTTCCCCATAGCTGTTCTGTGACCCTAAACACTGTTTGTTTGTCTAATCTTGCACGGGTTTGTGCTGAAAACAACGTTTTGTTGTACTTGTGCAATAACAATAAAGACCTACCCAACTACCTACCTACCTAATACCTACCTAATTACGCGTTTAATCACAGTGTCAAAATATCAGTTTTCTACCACACCTGTTCAAGAAGTCGCATTAATGGTAAGAAGTATTTTATTTATTATTGGTTAGCTTCAGAATAACAATGATATTAAAAATAATAAGAGACCTATTATACTCAAATAAATGTTGGTCTTACTAAAAAAGGGTTGCATTTGGTTACATTCAGTGTTAAAACATATTATATGGCTCTCACGGAAATACATTTTAAAATATTTGGCTTTCATGGCTCTCTCAGCCAAAAAGGTTCCCGACTTATAGTATAAGGTAAGACATATTATCAGGCGTTTTGTTTCGCAATATTATGCAAAAGCAACTTTTCTTACCTTCCGGTACCTGCTGATCTGTATTTGGAATCTGCATAAATCCTGAAAAATAGTCGATAAGCTTCTTCTTTTTCTTTATCTTCTTGTTATGGGACATTCATCCTCCGCTGAGACCATTTCTAATATAAAGTAGTGTAAAGTTCTTACTTACAGTATATCTGTCAGTAAACTCGCCATGAAAGCGCTAAAACATACCGGTGTAGTGAGTTTGCATTATTCACCCAAAGAACTTTAGTTATTAGAGAGTTCTGGTCAGACGGTTTTTCACAGGACACATTTCCCGCCTTGTTCTTGTTTCCGGATCAGGAGATTCTGCTCCGTTATTGATTTAAAGGCCTACTGAAATGAATTTTTTTAATTTAAACGGGGATAGCAGATCCATTCTATGTGTCATACTTGATCATTTCGCGATATTGCCATATTTTTGCTGAAAGGATTTAGTAGAGAACAACGACGATAAAGATCGCAACTTTTGGTATCTGATAAAAAAAAGCCTTGCCCCTACCGGAAGTAGCGTGACGTAGTCAGTTAAAAGTCTCCTCACATTTTCCTATTGTTTTCAATGCAGCTAGAGCGATTCGGACCGAGAAAGCGACGATTACCCCATTAATTTGAGCGAGGATGAAAGATTTGTGGATGAGGAACGTTAGAGTGCTAGAATGCAGTGCAAGACATATCTTTTTTCGCTCTGACCGTAACTTAGGTACAAGCTGGCTCATTGGATACCACACTCTCTCCTTTTTCTATTGTGGATCACGGATTTGTATTTTAAACCACCTCGGATACTATATCCTCTTGAAAATGAGAGTCGAGAACGCGAAATGGACATTCACAATGATTTTTATCTCCACGACAATACATCGACGAAACACTTTAGCTACGGAGCTAACATGATAGCATTGTGCTTAACTGCATATAGAAACAAAATAAATAAATCCCTGACTGGAAGGATATACAGAAGATCAACAATACTATTAAAAAAAATGGACATGTAAATACACGGTTAATGCTTTCCAGCCTGGCGAAGGTTAACAATGCTGTTGCTAACGACGCCATTGAAGCTAACTTAGCAACCGGACCTCACAGAGCTATGCTAAAAACATTAGCTATCCACCTACGCCAGCCAGCCCTCATCTGCTCATCAACACCCGTGCTCACCTGCGTTCCAGCGATCGACGGTGCGACGAAGGACTTCACCCGATCACAGATGCGGTCGGCGAGACGGAGGAAGTTAAGGTGAGTTCGGCGGCTAGCGCGTCTGCTATCCATCTCTGTCCTCCTGGTTGTGTTGCTGTAGTCCGCCGCTAATACACCGATCCCACCTACAGCTTTCTTCTTTGCAGTCTCCATTGTTCATTAAACAAATTGCAAAATATTCACCAACACAGATGTCCAGAATACTTTGGAATTTTGAAATGAAAACAGAGCTTTTTTGTATTGTATTCAATGGGGTACCAATACTTCCGTATCAATTGTTGACGTCACGCGCATACGTCATCATATCTAGACGTTTTCAACCGGAAGTGTGGCGGGAAATTTAAAATTGCACTTTATAAGTTAACCCGGCCGTATTGGCATGTGTTGCAATGTTAAGATTTCATCATTGATATATAAACTATCAGACTGCGTGGTCGGTAGTAGTGGGTTTCAGTAGGCCTTTAAGTAAAGTCTGAATGTCATTAAAACAGTCAATTCCATCTTTTGACACTTCTTCCATACCCGTCATTGCACGCTACACCGCTACAACAAAGATGACGGGGAGAAGACGCTATCGAAGGTGAGCCATGTAAATAAGACCGCCCACAAAGCGGCGCATCCGGAAGCGACTGACAGAAAGCGACTTGAAGATGATCTGTAAAACATAATCTATGCAACATTTTGACCAAAGAACCACCTTTACATGTTATGTGGACCACAAGGAAGTGTTTTACATTTAGAAAAAAAAAAAAAAATATGACTCCTTTAATGCGCCCTATAATCCGGTGGCCTTATATATGAAAATAGACCATTTATCAGCAGTGCACCTTATAATCCGGTGCGCCCTATGGTCTGGAAAATACGGTAATCTTCAAAGCAATCGGAGTGCGGCGTATAATAATAAAATTCCCAACACTCAATTATACAACAAGTCTTTTAGCATTCTACTAATTCGTGCATCACTTTAGCACACTGTCCTACTATGCTGTCATGAAGCTATGGACCCTATACATGTCATACATCATACATGTGAGGGCGGGAGGGCCCCAAACCCATCAAACTCCACAGTTTCATTACGTCCATGTCTGTGTTCGAGTGCCGCGGCCTTTCACTCCGGTGCAAGCAGGCAGTTTAATCACACATACAGCAATACTCCATTTTCATTTCCTTTTTTTTTTTTTCTCCCCCATGCAGCCTCCATTCCGCTCAGGTTTCATAATTCTGCCCTCAGCGCTGTCTGGCCAGGCGAAACGTTTGCAGCCTGTTGCGATGACATAATCACTGACTCGGAGCAATGTACCCTCCCCATCAACCGCCCCCCTGTGGAGACTGTAATCAGACTTCAGGTCGGCGCTGTTGTTGTAGCAACAGGAAATGCTTCCTCTATTTCTTCGACAACATTTAAACCTAAAAAAAGTCTGTCATATGTAAGGCTGAAACGACGCGTCGACGTAGTCGACGTCATCGGTTACGTAAATACGTCAACGCCGTTTTTGTGCGTCGACGCGTCGCATAGTTATGTCACACTACCGTCATGGCGAAGCCCAAAGCAGACGATCAAAGCAGACGATGCGAGCGAGGGGGAAAAATCACGCCAAAAGTCGTCAAAAGTGTGGAAGTATTTCAATACACGGCCTAATAATGTTGTTGTATGCACACTGTGTCGAGCGTAAATGGCCTATCATAGCAGCACAACGGCTATGAACGAACATTTGAAAAGAAAACCATCAACCATCAACTAGTCAATCGTCCGCGTGAGCATACGTTGTCATCATTACACAAAAACATGAATGTGTCATTTGTATCTGCCAGGGGTGTAACGGTACGTGTTTTGTATTGAACCGTTTCGGTACTGGGCTTTCGGTTCGGTACGGGGGTGTACCGAACGAGTTTCTAAGCTAAAGCTAACTTTAGCTGCTAAAGTCTTAATAAGCTACTTCGCTCCTTCTGCCTCTGTCTCAGCACGCAGCATTGTCCCACCCACACAACCATCTGATTGGTACACACGAAGCATTATCAGCCAATCAGCAGTGCGTATTCAGAGCGTTACCAGCCAATCAGCAGTGTGTATTCAGAGCGCATGTAGTCAGCGCTTCAGCGTGGAGCAGATAGGTGTTTAGCAGGTGAGCATCAGGCAGCGGACTCTCCCCAAATGATAATAAACACCTCCCAGTCAACTACTAGTAACATCACTATGAGCCCGTTGACCTTCTAGAAACTTAAACTGCAGCTCAGGTCGCTCGCAGTCCTGGCTTGAGGTGAAGGCTAATTACCTCTCAGTTCCAGCCACATCGACCCCTTCTGAGCGCCTATTTTAAGCTGCTGGGAATATTGTAAACAAGAAAAGAACCAGAGCATGTAGACATGCTAACCTTTCTTCATTACAACTGTTAGACACTCACTGGAATGAGTAGAATTGGTTATTGTGTACTGTGTTGGACTGGATGTTTATTTTGCACATTTTAAAAGCAATACTTAATGTTTACAGTGCTCCAGAATATTTACATTGGCACTTTTTTGTATTGGATGTTTATCTTTATTTTTGCACATTTTAGCAAATAAGCAATACTTTCACTTTTGTTGAAATGTTTACACTGTTGTTACAGAATATTTCATTTTACACTTTTTTGTATTGGATGTTTATCTTTATTTTTGCACATTTTAAAGCAAAATAAGCAATACTTTTACTTTTGAAATGCTTATACTATTGCAGAATATTAAGATTTGCACTGGATGTTGACTTTTATATTTGCACATTAAAAAGCAAATAAGCTACTTTTAATTTTGTTAAAGGTTAAAAGTTTTAAATGTTTACATTGTTACAGAATATTTAGTCATGTTGTTGTCAATGTTGACTGAGTGGCCATACTTCTTTTTTTTTGTAAATAAAAGCCATGCCTTTTGAAAAAACTGGCCTACATTTATTTTTTCATCTTCATTTTGAATAAAAAAATAATCGGTAAAAAGAAAAATAATCTATAGATTAATCCAAAAAAAAAAATCTATAGATTAACCGATTAATCGAAAAAAATAATCTATAGATTAATCGATAGAAAAATAATCGTTAGCTGCAGCCTTAGTCATATGTATTAATGGCTTAACAAATGAAACAAACTATTGTATTCGCTATATCAATAAAATACATTGAAAGTGGCAAACAATACAGATTTTGAGTGGTCTTGTTGGCTGGCTCATAAGAACCGGAGCAAGACAAGTGGAATGGGCCAGAAAAGAATTGAGCGATGGCTGTAAATGCTTTCAGCAAGTATTATATCACACACACACACACACACACACACACACACACACACACACACACACACACACACACACACACACACACACACACACACACACACACACACACACACACACACACACACACACACACACACACACACACACACACACACACACACACACACACACACACACACACACACACACACACACACACAGAAACGCACGCACACACACACACACGCACAATCAATAGCTAAGCAAATAAAAAGCTGCATTCAATCTGAATAAGGCAAGTTGAAAGGGTCTGGACCATAAATAAACCCTCTTTTAAAAATTGTTTTTTTTTGTTTGTTTTTTCAAAATGATACATAACTATAATTGAACATAAGTTATGATACAAAGTCACAGTGTGTTTGATCAATTGAAACTGCAAAATACTCCAAAACATGTTGCAATGTGCGGCGAAACCACCACATCGGTTATGATTATGGTTTTAATTTATTTCAAAACATGCATACAGTTACAATATGGTACATCCCATATTTCCAGTTTCTCATTTCTCATATCCGAAAAGAAGCAGAGCTCATTTTTCTATGAATCTATATTTGTTCCTAAATTTTTCATGATGTGAAACTCCCAAATATAACTTCAGCTAATATTGTGGTACACATGTTGATCAGTGCAATAACAATAATACATTAAAGGCCTACTGAAATTTATTTTTTTTATTTAAACGGGGATAGCAGATCCATTCTATGTGTCACACTTGATCATTTCGCGATATTGCCATATTTTTGCTGAAAGGATTTAGTAGAGAACATTGACGATAAAGTTCGCAACTTTTGGTCGCTGATAAAAAAAAAGCCTTGCCTGTACCGGAAGTAGCGTGACGTCACAGGAGGAAGGGCTGCTCACATTTCCCCATTGTTTACAATGCAGCGAGAGCGATTCGGACCGAGAAAGCGACGATTACCCCATTAATTTGAGCGAGGATGAAATATTTGTGGATGAGGAACGTCAGAATAAAGGACTAGCGTGCAGTGCAGGACGTATCTTTTTTCGCTCTGACCTTAACTTAGGTACAAGGGCTCATTGGATTCCACACTTTCTCCTTTTTCTATTGTGGATCACGGATTTGTATTCTAAACCACCTCGGATACTATATCCTCTTGAAAATGAGAGTCGAGAACGCAAAATGGACATTCACAGTGACTTTTATCTCCACGACAATACATCAGTGAAACACTTTAGCTACGGAGCTAACGTGATAGCATCGGGCTCAAATGCAGATAGAAACAATATAAATAAACCCCTGACTGGAAGGATAGACAGAAGATCAACAATACTATTAAACCATGGACCTGTAACTACACGGTTAATGCTTTCCAGCCTGGCGAAGCTTAACAATGCTGTTGCTAACAACGCCATTGAAGCTAACTTAGCAACGGGACCTCACAGAGCTATGCTAAAAAGATTACCTCTCCACCTACGCCAGCCAGCCCTCATCTGCTCATCAACACCCGTGCTCACCTGCGTTCCAGCGATCGACGGAGCGACAAAGGACTTCACCCGATCACCGATGCGGTCGGCGGCCCGGAGACGGAGGAAGTCAAGGTGAGGTCGGCGGCTAGCGCGTCTGCTATCCATCTCAAAGTCCTCCTGGTTGTGTTGCTGTAGTCCGCCGCTAATACACCGATCCCACCTACAGCTTTCTTCTATGCAGTCTCCATTGTTCATTACACAAATTGCAAAAGATTCACCAACACAAATGTCCAGAATACTGTGGAATTTTGGGATGAAAACAGAGCTTTTTTGTATTGGATCCAATGGGGTCCGAATACTTCCGTTCTCTCCGTGACGTCACGAGCATACGTCATCATATCTAGATGTTTTCAACCGGAAGTGTCACGGGAAATTTAAAATTGCACTTTATAAGTTAACCCGGCCGTATTGGCATGTGCTGCAATTTTAAGATTTCATCATTGATATATAAACTATCAGACTGCATGGTCGGTAGTAGTGGGTTTCAGTAGGCCTTTAATAACATAATTTATACCAGAAAGTTATGTCCTGTTTAGGACATAACTGGCCATGGCTCGTGTTTTATGGAAAATTGCCACTTAATTGTTTAGAATGGATGACACATCTCTGTCATGGCTGCTCAGTACAACGTAGCAAAGAAAAATACAATCTATAATGCAAGGTTAGGTGCATTTACGCGAGGATTACTCTGCACACTTATCACGGAGCGTATTTATTACCATACAGTACAAGATATATATATATAATGTCACCTTGCTTTCCAATGGGGATGTTTTGTAGTCTACACTGCAAAAACTGAAATCTAAGTAAGATTAAATATCTCAAATAAGTGTGATATTTGCTTATTTTTTGTCTGATAAGATCATTCTTCTCACTAAGCAGATTTTATGTTAGAGTGTTGTACTTGTTTTAAGGGTTTTGGTCCTAAATGTTCTCAGTAAGATATTACAGCTTGTTGCTGAGATTTGATGACCTATATTGAGTAAAACATGCTTGAAACTAGAATATCAACTGTTGCAAAGCTGTGTCATCAACCATCATTCAGCATACCATGAATTGATTAACGTGAATACGTTGAAAAACTTATTCGGGTGTTACAGTTTCGTGGTCAATTGTACGGAATATGTACTGTACTGTGCAATCTACTAATAAAAGTTGCAATCAATCAACACTCACAAGTATAAAACGACTTTTTTAAAGTAACAATTTCTTACTTCAAGCATGAAAAAAAATCATATCATTATGTCAAGATAATGGCACTAGCATTTACTTAATTTAAGAATATTTTTCCACATATTGAGCAAAAAGATCTCTTTTTTTTTCTACCAAGAAAAGTGCACTTGTTATTAGTGAGAATATACTTATTTTAAGGTATTTTTGGGTTCATTGAGGATAGCTAATTTTACTTGTTTTGGAAAGTCTTGACAAGCCAAATTTTCTTGTTCTATTGGCAGATAATTTTGCGTAGTTCAAATAAAATGCCCCTAATTTCTGTATTTTTTTTTCTTGTTTTTGAACACTGACTTTTTGCAGTGTACTGAATAGAGAATGCATGTAAAGTATGTATATTTGATCATATAATAATCTTATATACAGGCACATAGGCTGCAAGGCATGGGGTGCCGGATGGGGGCTAAAGTTAGGACAATTCCAGAAAATAAGTAAAACAGCAACAGCTGCCCAGGGGGTCCCAATGTGATTTTTCGTTTTCACGGGGCAGAGAATTCCGTCTGACACAGGGACAAGCGGTAGAAAATGGATGGATGGACTCCTCGCTCGAAGCTCTAGTGTACTGTGCCACCATATTAACATAAAAGCTTTTTTTTTTTCAGGAGATGGCGTGGGTGGATGTGGTGGGTGGGGTGTGTTTTTACTTTGCTTTATTTCCTATAAATAGGTGTGAATACAAACAGTTGGTGGATTAGAATGAGTCCTTTATATAGTATGTGTGTGTGTGTGTATGTGTGTTAAGGCAGCCAGCAAGTAAATGTGGTTGTGTTCAATCCGCCACTTTATAAAGCATATGGCACTGTTATTGTTAATATGCTAATTAGAAGTGGAATATTTAATTGTAAAGACTTATGATAGATAAGTAGGGAGGGTTTTTTGTGCCCTTTTAAACCAAACATAATTGTTCCTTCATTCACTGTGTAGCATTGTTTAGCTTTTTTTTTTTAGGGCTGTCAAACAATTAAAGTTTAAATCAGATTCATCATCGGTTGCTGTGGAACATTTTCAATCAATTCCGATTTTTAAAAAATCATTCCCTTTTCATCTATATTATGTTCAAATAAATTTGAGAAAAAAGGGAATATATTTTTTCAAATCAGATTAATCACACTTTTGAATTTGGAGTTATCATGATTAATCACAGATTATTAACCACTTGCATTATTTAGATTAACTTAAAAAAGACACCAATATTTGGACACAAAGACAATTTTTTTGTCAGAATGTCATAAAGGAACATTTTTTAATTGAATGAGTATTCATTTAAAGTTTTTTTGGAGTGTATTTTAAAGTAAAAAGTGAATTTTGAAGTGATATTTGCCAGCGAGCACACCAGTTGAAGTCTCCTCACTCACCTTTGCACTGACATATTTATTGACCCGATCTGTGGTACACCAACCTGAATCGCCTTTCTAGGTAACCATCCACGGTTAAGGTGAAGGAGCATGTGTTGTCAAATTAAATAGCTTGATTAATCTGCATTTATACAAGATTAATGCGATAATCTTTGGTGATTAATCACATGCTGCATTTTGCTATGTTTTCAAACAAGCAGCAGACCTGTACCAATTTTTGGGGGCATTTTAGAAGCAGTTCTGGGGTGCATCTACAATCAAGATCTTTTTTTTTTCTGAATTTTTTTTTAGCGTTCGTAGACTCCGACGTTTGTGTACACACAATTAGAGATGTCCGATAATATCCAGTATTTCCCATAAACTGCCAAGATACCTGTGGCAGTGGGGGCATGGCTACGGGCGTGGCTACGGGCGTGGTCACCATTACATCATCGAGTAATTTGCATAATTTACTACAATTATAAATTATAAAAGCTCAAAAAATGTATACTTACTAATTAATAATAACAGTTTTGTTTTAAACGTCCATCCATCCATCCATCCATTTTACAATATAATTACAACACTTTATGTACATATTTATATACAGATTTGAACAATAAGTTATTCACTGAAATATATTTATTAATTGTGGTTCTTACAAAAAATATATCTTATAAAATATAAAAGCTAAAATGTCTCATAAAGCTCTGCCCCTTTAATTAGTGCATACTAAATAATTTAACTTTAGCCTACTACTACAACCATGTTATTTACCAGCAACATAAAGTGAAACAGAAGCAGAGGTGTCCTGCCACAGTCAGTAACAAATAAACAGAAAACATTAGTGGTGGTAAATAGACACAGAGCTTCATCAAACATCTGATCCACTGAACAAAGAGCTCCAAAAATCTTGAACTTTAGACTGCCATCAGTTTTACTCCCTACACTTAACCATGTGTTTCCTACTGCCTGCAGACTTTGCACCCTTTGTTATGTACACATGTTGTTTTTCTAATATAAATACATTTAATAAAGTCAAATACAAATAAGGCAACAAGAGAAGTATCCTACACTTCTCTTTTGTAAAGTAAATCCGAACAGCCGATATGGGCATCTACATCAACTATATGATTTGCCTGAGAAGCTGGAGAGGACAAAAAAAAACAAACACATATATATATATATATTATTATTATTTTATTTTTTTTAATTTGTAATTTGTAATTTTTAATTATTATTTTTTATTTGTGGCGGACGTAATTCTTTCGTGGCGGGCCGCCACAAATAAATGAATGTGGGGGAAACACTGATATCGGACTGCCGATATTATCGGCCGATAAATGATTTAAAATGTAATATCGGAAATCATCGGTATCGGTTTCAAAATTATCGGTATCGGTTTCGAAAAGTAAAATTCATGACTTTTTAAAACGCCGCTGTGTACACGGACGTAAGGGAGAAGTACAGACCGCCAATAAACCTTAAAGGCACTGCCTTTGCGTGCCGGCCCAATCAAATAATACTTACTGCTTTACACACACAAGTGAATGCAATGCATACTTGGTCAACAGCCATACAGGTCACACTGAGGGTGACCGTATAAACAACTTTAACACTGTTACAAATATGCGCCACACTGTGAACCCACACCAAACAAGAATGACAAACACATTTCGGGAGAACATCCGCACCGTAACACAACATAAACACAACAGAACAAATACCCAGAACCCCTTGCAGCACTAACTCTTCCGGGAAGCTACAATATACACCCTCGCTACCCCCCCCCCCCCCCCACATAAACTACGCCCCCCAACCCCGCCCACCTCAACCTCCTCATGCTCTCTCAGGGAGAGCATGTCCCAAATTCCAAGCTGCTGTTTTGAGGCATGTTAAAAAAAAAAAAAGCACTTTGTGACTTCAATAATAAATATGGCAGTGCCATGTTGGCATTTTTTTCCATAACTTGAGTTGATTTATTTTGGAAAACCTTGTTACATTGTTTAATGCATCCAGCGGGGCATCACAACAAAATTAGGCGTAATAATGTGTTAATTCCACGACTGTATATATCGGTATCGGTTGATATCGGAATCGGTAATCAAGAGTTGGACAATATCGGAATATCGGATATCAGCAAAAAAGGCATTATGGTAATCATCTGATCATGGGATTCAATGTCACGGTGTGAATATGCACTGTTGGTACGTAAAGGTTCCCCTTCTCTTGGTTCTGTCTGAAATGCACAAACAAATAAATGTGGGATTTTTTTGATGCGCCAATTTTGCTCAATCTCTGTGTGAAAGAGGACTGTGTTTGTTCGTTGGCAGGCTACACCTCCTGGTTCACGGTGGATGAAAAATGTGACAACATGATTCTGTGAAACCTTTATCAAAATAAACCCTTAAAATGTACTACAGGTTCTTAGTCCTAGCCCATGTACCGTTTCTCTACTGTTTCATGTGCATTATATTTTTGCATAATCATGCTAGCTGTATCTGTCTTGGTATTGCTGGGTTGCCATCCAATCACCGGACCTAGAGGCACTTCCGGGTCTAGAGTCCAACTGGGCTACTGTTTATTTACTTGCATCAGTGCAGATTTGGGCGTATTTTGAAAGGCTTAGAGGCAAATATATAAGCAATCATGAAAAAATATTTAAAATAATTTTTTAAAGATTTAAAACTATTCATCATCACCCAAGACGTTAATGCTTGCCTCGGCCTCCCTTTCTTCAACACTCAGAAGGATTTAAAGAAGACAAAATGGGAAGCACATCATGTCTTTACATCTGAGGGGTCCACAAATTAAATATAAATCCGTGAAATGTTGGACTAGTTTGTGCTTCGGTAAGTATCCTATCTGATTGACATTAACGACTGCCGTGCTGCTGTGATCGTGACGCTAATGAAAACAAGGATAAGTTGGTTTGCAGTTGATTTCCTGCTACAAATATGAGTCTAATCTACAATTCATATTTGGAGGTTTTTTTTAATAGTGTGAAGTTCATATTTTGTCTCATTATTTAGCTATAAGTGTTTCTGTTGTTCAGCAAGGTTTGCTAGCGATATCAAGATTCGTATGCTGCTGAGCCTACAAGAGATGTTTTCATCTAGTTATTAACACTATTATTTTTTGATGCTAACAAATATTACCAAATACGCTATAAAGTGGTCATCTGTGTCAAATAAACCACTTGTCTTTCCTGCACATCAACAACTAAGCTTTTAGTTTCCGTTATGAAAATCGACAATGAAAATACGGTGGATTGGACCAACAACTACAATATTTATTACAAAAGTACTAGGATTTAGCATGACGTTAGTTTATTTGCACAAGCAGGTGTTTGTAGTTATGTTAAAGGCCTACTGAAATGAATTTTTTTTATTTAAACGGGGATAGCAGATCTACTCTATGTGTCATACTTGATCATTTCGCGATATTGCCATATTTTTGCTGAAAGGATTTAGTAGAGAACAACGACGATAAAGATCGCAACATTTGGTATCTGATAAAAAAAAGCCTTGCCCCTACCGGAAGTAGCGTGACGTAGTCAGTTGAAAGGTCTCCTCACATTTTCCTATTGTTTTCAACGCAGCTAGAGCGATTCGGACCGAGAAAGCGACGATTACCCCATTAATTTGAGCAAGGATGAAAGATTTGTGGATGAGGAATGTTAGAGTGAAGGACTAGAGTGCAGTGCAAGACATATCTTTTTTCGGTCTGAACGTAACTTAGGTACAAGCTGGCTCATTGGATTCCACACTCTCTCGGATTTGTATTTTAAACCACCTCGGATACTATATCCTCTTGAAAATGAGACTCGAGAATGCGAAATGGACATTCACAGTGACTTTTATCTCCACGACAATACAGCGACGAAACACTTTAGCTACGGAGCTAACGTGATAGCATCATGCTTAACTGCATATAGAAACAAAATAAATAAATCCCTGACTGGAAGGATAGACAGAAGATCAACAATACTATTAAACCAGGGACATGTAAATACACGGTTAATGCTTTCCAGCCTGGCGAAGGTTAACAATGCTGTTGCTAACGACGCCATTGAAGCTAACTTAGCAACCGGACATCACAGAGCTATGCTAAAAACATTAGCTATCCACCTACGCCAGCCAGCCCTCATCTGCTCATCAACACCCGTGCTCACCTGCGTTCCAGCGATCGACGGTTCGACTAAGGACTTCACCCGATCACAGATGCGGTCGGCGAGACGGAGGAAGTTAAGGTGAGTTCGGCGGCTAGCGCGTCTGCTATCCATCTCTGTCTTCCTGGTTGTGTTGCTGCAGTCCGCCGCTAATACACCGATCCCACCTACAACTTTCTTCTTTGCAGTCTCCATTGTTCATTAAACAAATTGCAAAAGATTCACCAACACAGATGTCTAGAATACTGTGGAATTTTGAAATGAAAACAGAGCTTTTTTGTATTGGATTCAATGGGGTACCGATACTTCCGCATCAACTGATTCCGTCACGCGCATACGTCATCATATCTAGACGTTTTCAACCGGAAGTGTGGCGGGAAATTTGAAATTGCAATTTATAAGTTAACCCGGCCGTATTGGCATGTGTTGCAATGTTAAGATTTCATCATTGATATATAAACTATCAGACTGCGTGGTCGGTAGTAGTGGGTTTCAGTAGGCCTTTAAGGCATAGCAACCACAAAAGAAGACAAACTAACTAATCTATCGTCCTTTCTTTACGTTTACTTCTGCTCTTAATCACTACTAATATATTACAGAATAAACTCAATTGCATCACAGAGAGTTTGTCAAACAAGTCAAATGTTCAAACAAACATTTTACAAAGGGAACGCCCTAGACAAGGACTTGGTCCGATTGTATTCCACAAGATGCGATAGGCTCCAGCCCCCGCGCGAACCCGAAAGGGACAAGTGGTAGAAAATGTATGGATGGATGGAAGGAAGATGATGAAAATTATATTTTTCAGAGCCATTTCCTTTCGATGCACTTTCGTTTTTTCCCTGACTTTATTACCTTTATGAACCACTTCTTTCGAGACTCTATGAAAGCTCTTTCCTATCTCTCTATTTGAACGATTGGAACACCAAAGAACAGAACAGCAATACGACATTTTCTGCTCAAACTCTAGACTTACTCTCACTTGTTTTCAAGCTGGTTGACCATTATGTGAATTAAGCCGCGAAGAAGAAAAATGGATGTGACGTCCTATGCAACCAGTATACTACAAGACGAGATCATGCGGATTACTAAATGGGTTACAGAAGATAAGATGATTGCTCAAATCATGCTCAGAGAAAGGAACGCATATTAAGTGTTTCTTTGAATGGAGTTCAAATTGTACAAGTTAAAGAGGCCAGATAGCTGGGAGTTACAATAGATGAAAGACTATCTTGGGCCACTCACATTAATAACATAGTAACAAAAATGAGCAGAAGCATTTCAATCATAAGAAGAAGTGCCTATTTTTTAACTAACACAACTATTAAGCAAGTTATACAATTCCTTGTATTGTCACATCTTGACTACTGCCCAGCAATCTGGTTTAAAGCATCTAAACAATAACTAAATAAAATCCAGTTTACCCAAAACAGAGCTGCCAGACTAGCTTTCCATTGCTCATTTGGGACCGGCATTGAGATCATGCATAATGAATTGTCATGGATAAGAGTTGGTGAAAGACAAGCTTGTAGTTTGATTCTATTTTTTAAAAACATCTATGCATACCAAAAACCTGCTTATCTGTATTCTCAGCTGTTGCTTGCTAGTGACAGTCACAACTATGGTACCAGGCTAGCCCTGAGAGGTGCTCTCACCCATCTTACACCCACAACTGATGTTTTGAAAAAGACTGTTATGTATAGGGCAATCACTTACTGGAATCGACTTTCACAATAGCTGGTATCAATCACAAGTATAGTGGGTTTTAAGAATAGGCTGAGAGAGAAGTATTGCGTAAATAGATTATTCTAGATTGTACCATGACTGGTTCATTTATCTTCTTTTGACTTATTTTTTGCTTGAATTCATTCTTGTTTCTGATTATTGTTGTTTTATATTGATATTATGTTGATTTTGTATGTCCATTATGTCATATTTTATTCATTATGGTACTTTTTCGTCACTTAGACTATTGTTTGTGTTTGGTACACTAATGTGTATATTGTAGGCCATTGGTTCTTTGTTTTATTTTTGCAAAAAATATATATATATTTTATTTTTGGTATGGACATTATTATGTAAACACCAAGTTATTGTTTTTTTTTGTTGCTATTTTTGTTGCTATTTTTGTTGCTATTTTTGTAGTACAAAAGTTTATTATAAGAGATGTCCGATAATGGCTTTTTTTGCCGATATCCGATATTCCGATATTGTCCAACTCTTAATTACCGATACCGATATATACAGTCGTGGAATTAACACATTATTATGCCTAATTTTGTTGTGATGCCCAGCTGGACGCATTAAACCATGTAACAAGGTTTTCCAAAATAAATCAACTCAAGTTATGGAAAAAAATGCCAACATGGCACTGTCATATTTATTATTGAAGTCACAAAGTGCATTATTTTTTTTAACATGCTTCAAAACAGCAGCTTGGAATTTGGGACATGCTCTCGCTGAGAGAGCATGAGGAGGTTGAGGTGGGCGGGGTTGGGGGGGGGCGGGGTTGAGGTGGGGGTAGTGGGGGGTGTATATTGTAGCGTCCCGGAAGAGTTAGTGCTGCAAGGGGTTCCGGGTATTTGTTTTGTTGTGTTTATGTTGTGTTATGGTGCGGATGTTCTCCCGAAATGTGTTTGTCATTCTTGTTTGGTGTGGGTTCACAGTGTGGCGCATATTTGTAACAGTGTTAAAGTTGTTTATACGGCTACCCTCAGTGTGACCTGTATGGCTTTTGACCAAGTATGTGTTGCATTCACTTGTGTGTGTAAAGCCGTAAGCATTATGTGATTGGGCCGGCATGCAAAGGCAGTGCCTTTAAGGTTTATTGGCGCTCTGTACTTCTCCCTCCGTCCGTGTACCACTCCATACAGCGACGTTTTAAAAAGTCATACATTTTACTTTTTGAAACCGATACCGATAATTTCCGATATTACATTTTAAAGCATTTTTCGGCCGATAATATCAGCAGTCCGATATTATCGGACATCTCTATTTATTATTGATCATGTTGTACTGCATTTTAATCTTTTGTTTTGTGATTATGTGATGTTTTTAGCCTGGACCCCAGGAAGAACAGTCTCCACTGCGGTGTGGACTAATGGGGATCCTTAATAAACTAAACTAAACTAAGCAAACCCAGCAATGAACCGTTTTATTTAAGAAAAAAAGTAGCTAAAACCACAAAGTAAAACAAAAACGACATAAACAAAGCATTTTCAAGTAACTTGATAATTGTTTTTCATATGAAATATTTTGACATTTAGTCATAGGCGCCGATCTACATTTCTGCCAGTGGGTGCTCGGTGTGTGTATTAAAAAAATAAAAATAAAAAAAAGACGTTCAGCGAAGTTAATACCCCATATTATTTGTGGCTTTATTATTTTGTAAAACGAACCAAACTCGCCACAAAATTAACTAAAACAAGATTGATTTTTCAAAAATGATTTTAAAGATTGAAAGTTGCCATCAATCCCATGTGGGTGCTCGGACCCCGAAGCACCCACGGGATCTACGCTGTGTGAGTTGTGACTTTGCAGCTCCATGCAGGCAGCATGCAGCAAGTCTTCAGAGGGGATGATGGCCTACTTCCAGCGGGCACGCAGAGAGAAAGCGAGAGAGGCTCTTTCTGCTAATTAGCCCTGACAGGTGGAAACGAGCACAAATACCTGAGGGTCTCGCCATGAAATGGGCAATCGCACACAAACATAAACACAGGGCACAAAAGCAGCGAGAGGAGGCTGCACCTACCAGCACGTTTTAAGGCTCTAAAGCTGCGACAAGTTGGCCGCTGGACAGTCTGCATCCTGCTGCGTCTGCATGGATAGCCCTGATCCCCCGCGCTTTGACAAGGCGTAATAAAGCGCTGCATTGTGTGTGTTAGTGTGTGTGTGGGGGGACGGGGGGGGGAGTGCGGGGCTATGGTGTTAACACAATGTTGCATGCTGAGTGCTGTGAGAAGGGCGGACACAGCCGGGTCCCACGGCGCAGCAGCACACCAAGGCCTATAGCAGCGAGTGCCGAGCATGCTAATGAGGTCATTATGTATTGGCCTCTCTTTCCTTTACAGTGCGCCTGTCAGCGGAGGCTGGTAATGAAGCCCCGCACAGATGTCACATATGGCACAATGCGGCAACAACGGCGGCGTCTCAGAAATGGAGGATTGGATGGGATGGGAAGCAGCGGCGCGCCAACGCCACCGCCGGCTAGCATCCAAAGCCAGAAAACAGTATTTGCATAGGTAATGAGGTGAGCTTAAAATGTAAAGACGCTGGCAGGCGACATTCAACCGCTAATTGCCCCCGCTGCGTATTTTAATCAGCGGCCGTGCAGCATGGCTTTCGTTCGACTCGCTTTTATTTAGTGGCTTTATTTACAGGCGAAAAAGGAGGGAGGAAGGGTCGACATGCAAATGCAATTACAGGATATTAGCATAGGCGTTAACAATTACGGGGCAGATGGCAAACAGCGGGCACTTAAAGTGACCGTCCGAGCAAGCGCCATCTTGGCTGAGCAAGACAGCTGGCAGATAGCAATCGGCCATTTTGTAAGCGCCTGGCAGCGCCGGCGAAAATAGCGAGAGTGCCAGTCTCTGGGCGTGCCAGGAGATTGGCAAGCGTTCCGTAAGAACACGCAATAACAACAGCGTCTATGAGGAGCTATGCTTGTGTTCATACGGACCGCCTTCATTAATTTAACATGGCTATCACGATTTATCACACAATAAAAGCATTTGGGGGAGGGGGGGGGGTGTGTGTGCAAGGCCTCTGGACAGTCAATGACATCACTAGCTCGCTATGACCTCTTTAGGGGCATTTTTAGAATAATATTTAACCATGATATCACAACTTATGTTCAGTCAAATTATTATGGACAAACAAAGCAAAACAAGGGATCGCATAATGCAAATGGCCGCCTCGAACCTAACCTAAAACATTTTCCTCAACTTGTTTACAGCATATGGTAACATTTTACACTTTAAGTCGTCTAACAGACTGTGTATATGACTCGATAAGTGCTGCTGTTTTGGTAGGCAACAGAATACAATTGACTTAGTAGGAAACTATAGGAAATAGTAAATGCAATACAATTACCACCATTTATTTACTTAAACATGAAAAAAGAGAAGAGTCTATTTATGGAACGTAGTAGAAGACGCACATGGTGAGTAACTGGGATACAGACACTATTTGAGGAAATATGATACACTACCGTTCAAAAGTTTGGGGTCACCCAAACAATTTTGTGGAATAGCCTTCATTTCTAAGAACAAGAATAGACTGTCGAGTTTCAGATGAAAGTTCTCTTTTTCTGGCCATTTTGAGCGTTTAATTGACCCCACAAATGGGATGCTCCAGAAACTCAATCTGCTCAAAGGAAGGTCAGTTTTGTAGCTTCTGTAACGAGCTAAACTGTTTTCAGATGTGTGAACATGATTGCACAAGGGTTTTCTAATCATCAATTAGCCTTCTGAGCCAATGAGCAAACACATTGTACCATTAGAACACTGGAGTGATAGTTGCTGGAAATGGGCCTCTATACACCAATGTAGATATTGCACCAAAAACCAGACATTTGCATCTAGAATAGTCATTTACCACATTAGCAATGTATAGAGTGTATTTCTTTAAAGTTAAGACTAGTTTAAAGTTATCTTCATTGAAAAGTACAGTGCTTTTCCTTCAAAAATAAGGACATTTCAATGTGACCCCAAACTTTTGAACGGTAGTGTATGTCAAACAATAAGGGTGTCTAGAATAGTCAACTTTTTGACCATTCCATACGAAGGAATCTGATTAGACTATCAACCTCGCAGTTGTATCGTCTAACATTGACCCTCCCTTCTACCTGAGTGGGAAGCAGTTGTGTTGAATATGGTAAACATTCCGAGATGGGAAACAAAGGGATTCGACACGGAGCTCGCCATGCTATCCTGTGCCTTGGGTAGCCCGAAGCTCGCCGCTAGCCCTGGTGAGACCAGCCGGAAATTGGACGAGGCAATAAATAATGACACTTTTGTCTGATATGATTAAATGAAGTGATTTTCGGTGAGAATAGCATTTAATAAGAAGGCTGCGCTGCATATCACATCAAGCATTTTCACAACCAACAGTCAGTCAACCCAATGAAAGACAGTGGACTCATGTAAGAGTGAGTGAGATGTCGCGAACTGTGTGTGTGTATTCTGCAGCTTTTGGAGATGAGAAGCTAAAGCAGCTGGTCGCTAGTAGATCCCGCAAATATTATGAAACATCAGTGCATTGGAACAATGCCCCTCCAGGAGGTTGACACGCATTTTAACCCCGGAACATGCCTGCACACCTCGCCGTTCTCTAGTTACTCACCTGGTCGTTCCCTGAAACCAAGAAATTGTGCCGCACAAAGGAACCACACGCCACAACATCTATAGTGTGTGCACACACGAAACAAACCAGTTGCGGCGACGGGTTATGCATTGGCAACACTTACCTTCTCCCCTCAAATGTTTCATGAAGTAACAATCCATATAAAGTTACGGTTGCTCACAGAGCAGACCGCGATGCGTACCAAGCCCCGCGCAAGAGCCGCAAAAGCAGGGGTCCTCCCTTTTCACAGCCGTACTTTTCAGACATTTGAAATAAAGATGGAAAATAGCGTCCGCAGAAAAGTGATCGGCCTTGACAGATCACACTGCGCGTGCTGAATGGTTATATTTGCATCTTCTCCTCCCAGCTTTGTGGGCGTTCCGATTACTATTGCAACAACACATCATCAGTACGGTTAAACTAACCTGTCTCAGTAAGGTCTAATCTCAGCTCACGTTCCCTTTTAGGCCCCTTCTACACGGAGCCGGCTAAGGTTATCCAGGGTAAATCCCACCTAACCTTATCCTTGTCCACACACACACACACAATCGTTGTTCAAGACCCCCTTCGACCCTTCGTCCGCCAGCACAACGCGACCTAGTAGGCCTACGCATGCGCAGAAAATGCGCACGTCATAGTCACCTCCAGTGTTGCTTTGTGTGCAAGTTCAGTGTTTCCCATAAACTGCCAAGATACCTATGGCGGTTGGGGGCGTGGCTATGGGCGTGGTCACCATGACATCATTGAGCAGTTTGCATAATTTACTACAATGATATGATTTTCTCTAAAAAGGCTCAAAAAAATGTATACTTACTAATTAATAATAACAGTTTTGTTTTAAACGTCCATCCATCCATCCATCCATTTTACAATATAATTACAACACTTTATGTACATATTTATATACAGATTTGAACAATAAGTTATTCACTGAAATATATTTATTAATTGTGGTTCTTACAAAAAATATATCTTATAAAATATAAAAGCTAAAATGTCTCTTAAAGCTCTGGCCCTTTAATTAGTGCATACTAAATAATCAAAATTTAGCCAACTACTACAACCATATTATTTACCAGCAACATAAAGTGAAACAGAGGCAGAGGTGTCCTGCCACAGTCAGTAACAAATAAACAGAAAACAGTAGTGGTCAAATACAAATAAGGCAACAAGAGAAGTATCCTACACTTCTCTTTTGTAAAGTAAATCTGAACAGCCTATATGGGCATCTACATCAACTATATGATTTGCCTGAGAAGCTAGACAGGACAAAAAAAATAAAATGAATAAATAAATAAATAAAATAAAAAATAAAAAATAAAAAATAAACAAATCTATTTGTGGCGGACGTAATTCTTTCGTGGCGGGCCGCCACAAATAAATGAATGTGTGGGAAATATTGAAGTTCTTAAATTCAATTGAACTTATCTGAACAATATCCAGTGTTGTGGTATTTCAATTAACTGGAATCCAGTGCGCTGTGGGGCCCTATTGTAGTGAATCACACCTGAGCCATCATAAATTAATCAAATCTTTATTGTACACGTGAAAGTAAACAATGTGATGAAGAACAATTTTAGCTTAGGCTTAGGCTAAATAATTATTCGTTTAAGGGGTTATCCGGCTTAGTGTAGACATAGCCTTAGTGGTGAACAACCCAACGCTTGGTGAATTCTGCTTCACAATGATTGGAAGAGCCGACAACGCAGGATCAACGTCCATTCCAGGTTTTCCCCTACATATAATTGATCGTGATCAAAATAAAAGCCGCCACATCTTAAAAATGACGTGTTTTTTATGTGAAAAAAAATTAAAGTAGTATAACGCATTGAAACGTCCAAAAGAAGTCACACAAAAACCGACACTCTTTTTAACTTTTATTGCCAATCTTATGCTAATGCTAACAACTGCCCAGATTCCAACATGTTTTCTCTCCTGTCTCCGTGCTGCACTGCCAGACACACAACACAACACCGCCAAACCCCTTTCAGGCACGGTATGTTCACGATCATGGGAACTCTGAACATCAATACCACAAGAACATAAACATTAACAGCAACAGGTTGTTGAAGAATGAATGGATATACAGTATATAGCCTATTATTGGTGTCATTGTCTAGTGATGCACCAAACATTCGGCTGCTAAAAAAAAAAAAGACTTTGATCACCAAAACAGCACTGCCATAACCGAGTGTTGTGTTTACGTGAGCAATACGTACGGGATTGTCTGGAGCAGAGACAGTATGTCTGCGATGTGGACGTACTTTAATATATCCAGATATACACGCGGACAGCAACCTACAAAATGTGCAATGTGCAAATATTAAGGAAAGACAGGCTGGAGCAGCAGCTCTCGCTGTTCGTCGCTGACATCGAGCGGCAGAAGAGTCTCTTAACGCAAGTACAGTCTCCAATAACACCAGAAAAAGATGCTAGATATGTTGCTAGCCGTTTTTAATAAATAACAAGTTCCTAAGGGGATTGGAGAAGTCCCTGGAAACTTAAAAAATTGAAAAATAGAGCAAAATGATGTGTTATAAGAAAAAACATATGCTAATAGACTTAGACTTAGATTTCCTTTTTATTCTCATTCAAATTTGAACTTTACAGTACAGATAAGAACAACATTTCGTTGCATTAGCTCATGGTAGTGCAGGATAAAAAATAATAGTAAATAATAGTAACATAGATTTGTTTTTAAATGTATGTATACATTTTTTTTTAGCCTTTTTAAATAAAATATATGCATCATCGCAGACTATGCAAATTATATGAAGTCATACCGCGCACAGGTATCTTGGCAATCTGGGAGAAACCCTGTATTCTGCATATTTATAAAGACAGACACGCTAAATGGATTTTGCTCTTTATTCCTCTTTTGTTTTTAAAAATGAAAGCCTTGTTCACATACTCTTTGTTTAGAATAAAAAAATATGGTATAATATTTTAATATTGGCAATAATTGTGATTATTATTTTGGCCATAATCTCCTCTGCCTGGAGGTATAGCTTCGACCAGTTTGCTCAGGCAGGAGGCCTCCCTCGCTACTTCCCTCTGGCAACGGCAATGATCCTTCTGTAGGTTTTACATACGGACACTTTGTCACGACTATTTAACATTATATAAATTAGGAGTCACCAACCGTCGATTGCAATCAACCAGTTGATCTTTGGGACCTTTACGATAGATCCCGAAAATACTCTGAAAATTAAATGGGTTATAACATCAGTACCCTCCATTCTCATAGAGTGACCAACAGACCTGCCCGTATGCTTTGCCGCTTTCCAGTCATGCACTCCAGCCGTGCCAGCCTCAAGCTTAGTGCCCGTGCGCCACCCCGACGCGCCCTGCATACATGCGTTGCGTGACATGCACATCCGAAAAATCACGGCGCTGTGGCGACGTGGAATGTCGTCATGCTCCGACTAGCTCCAGCCCCACGACACTCCCACACTCGCCTCGACCACCATTGCTCGGCCACGACAGGAAGAATTGTGGTTGCTCACAGAGCCGATGTAAAAGCCACGAAAGCAGGGGTGCCCAAAGTGCGGCCCAGGGGTCATTTGTAGCAATCCACAATTTGGTTTATTATTTTGCCAAAGTGATCCAAACATGGAAGTTCAGCTCCACCCTTCCTAATTAGACTTATACAAACTTTATTGATCCACAAGGGAAATTGTTCCACACAGTAGCTCAGTTACAAAGGAATGGAAATGGAAAGGGTAAGGATGGAAAGGATAATGAAGGTATAATGTAGACTAAAAATGTACCTTGGTAGCAATATAAAATATGACATATATGTAATATTTACATATTGTATATACAGTATATAATATATACTGATATATTATATTAGTATATTATATTTTATATATTTTCTAATGCAGGGGAAAAAGCGGGGCCGATCAAACGACCTCACTAAGCTATCCAATCTCTACTGTGTATTATTTGCGTCTTTAAAGGCCTACTGAAACCCACTACTACCGACCACGCAGTCTGATAGTTTATAGATCAATGATGAAATCTTAACATTGCAACACATACCAATGCGGCCGGGTTAACTTATAAAGTGCAATTTTAAATTTCCCGCTAAACTTCCGGTTGAAAACGTCTTTGGATGATGATGTATGCGCGTGACGTAACCAGTGAAACAGAAGTATCGGTACCCCCATTGAATACAATACAAAATAGTTTTCATCTCATAATTCCACAGTATTCTGGACATCTGTGTTGGTGAATCTTTTGCAATTTGTTTAATGAACAATGAAGACTGCAAAGAAGAAAGTTGTAGGTGGGATCGGTGTATTAGCGGCGGACTACAGCAACACAACCAGGAAGACTTTGACTCGGATAGCAGACGCGCTAGCCGACGCTAGTCACCGACCGCACGGATGATCGAGGTGAAGTCCTTCGTCCTTCCGTCGATCGCTGGAACGCAGGTGAGCACGGGTGTTGATGAGCAGATGAGGGCTGGCTGGCGTAGGTGGAGCGCTAATGTTTTTATCATAGCTCTGTGAGGTCCCGTTATACTGAGTTAGCTTCAATGGCGTCGTTAGCAACAGCATTTTTAAGCTTCGCCAAGCTGGAAAGCATTAACCGTGTATTTACATGTCCCTGGTTTAATAGTATTGTTGATCTTCTGTCTATCCTTCCAGTCAAGGATTTATTTATTTTGTTTCTATATGCAGTTAAGCACGATGCTATCACGTTAGCTCCGTAGCTAAGTTAGCTTCACAGGCGTCGTTAGCAACAGCATTTTTAAGCTTCGCCAGGCTGGAAAGCATTAACCGTGTATTTACATGTCCCTGGTTTAATAGTATTGTTGATCTTCTGTCAATCCTTCCAGTCAGGGATTTATTTATTTTGTTTCTATATGCAGTTAAGCACGATGCTATCACGTTAGCTCCGTAGCTAAAGTGTTTCGTCGATGTATTGTCGTGGAGATAAAAGTCACTGTTAATGTCCATTTTGCGTTCTCGACTCTCATTTTCAAGAGGATATAGTATCCGAGGTGGTTTCAAATACAAATCCGTGATCCACAATAGGAAAAGGAGAGAGTGTGGAATCCAATGGGCCAGTTTGTACCTAAGTTACGGTCAGAGCGAAAAAAGATATGTCTTGCACTGCATTCTAGTCCGTCACTCTAACGTTCCTCATCCTTCATCCTCGCTCAAATTAATGGGGTAATCGTCGCTTTCTCGGTCCGAATCGCTCTAGCTGCATTGAAAACAATAGGAAAATATGAGGAGGCTATCAACTGACTACGTCACGCTACTTCTGGAAGGGGCAAGGTTTTTTTTTATCAGATACCAAAAGTTGCGATCTTTATCGTCGTTGTTCTCTACTAAATCCTTTCAGCAAAAATATGGCAATATCGCGAAATGATCAAGTATGACACATAGAATGGATCTGCTATCCCCGTTTAAATAAAAAAATGTCATTTCAGTAGGCCTTTAAGTCTTTTTTAAGGTGGAAAAAGTCGCAAAAGTGTTTTTTGTGGGGATCGCCAATAGATCTGCTCTTGAAAAAGTTAGAAATGAAAATCCTCATTCAAAGATAGCCGTATCAAACAATGTCAACGAGAAGCAAACAAACCTATGCAGAATAAGACAATTTTGCGAAAGTAAAAGAGTTGTGACGTGTAGGAACTCACCAGAAAGTGGGAACTCTCTGTCTTCAGATGCTTTAGGTCCTGAGCCACATCTTCTTGATCAGTCATAAAGCTCAATTGCAGGTAAAAAAAACAAAACAAAAAAGAAAGTCTTACTTTCGCTGCTGTTCATTAGTGGTTATACAGCAGTGAGTAGTGGACTTTTGGTTCTGTTTACACCCAGAGAGAGGAAGCCATGAAAGCCCCCCCTTTTTTGCCGCACCACCTTCTGGATCAATACTGCACTTCCATATCCTCTGAAGGCGGGTGCTCTTAGTGTGGCTCAGAAAATATAAAGCAATAAAAAAGAGAAAGTCTGATAAAGCAGATTGGAGAAAAAGTTGTCCTTTCATCCAGGCCCGTGAGATGAAGGTGTATTGGGCTTGGATGGATCGTCTAGTTTATCGTTCTTTCACTGTGAATCCTTATTCAAACAGTTTGTAGAATCAAGGTTTTTTTCCCACGTCTTTGCTTGTTCTTTTTTCCCCCAACCTTGCGTCCCGCCTCTGTGGCTCTGACAAAATGTTCCTGGCAAAACTCCCTCAAGGCTGAACCCACACTGAAAGATTTGCGTGTGGGGCGGCGAGTGCAACGGTGATGGCGCTGGACCGGGCCGGTGCCAGAACTGTTGAAAAAAAGCAGGAAAGAGACGGAGGCGGGAACACTATAGTGTTGGGTCCCAGGGCTCAGAGAGGCCCGCAGGCAGTTCTGGCCAACCTCTGCTAGCCTCTCTCCTTCGTATTGATTTCACTGCACAGAGGCTCCTAGCCGGCGGCGATGAGCGCTTCGGCTCGTCCGCCTCACCTGCATCTCTCCTGGCTCGGGCCAGGCCCTCGGCTGCCCACTCTGCTGCGAATGTTGGCTGGCCCCTGCCGGCTCCGGGACCCTTGAATGCAACCGCCGGCGGCCACGGGAGGAAGGCAGCCAGAGAGCCAGTAATGGCGCCACATATGTGTTCTCCTGCTCCGGGTTCATCCGCTTCCTACAATCCTCCCATCCTTCTTTCCACCCACTCCTCTTCCGCCTCATTTTCTGCAGAACCCAAACAAAAGACAGAATTGTTAATGTTAACTTTTTTAAAGACAAATTCAGCATAGAGAGGTCAGGGGTGAACACTCTGGCACAGTCTCCCAGCCTGCAATGTGAACCGAATAACCTTTCAGAGCGCAGGCCGCGGGGATTGGAGGTCTTAAAGTTAAGAATGTGGCATGAACAAACTCTGCAATCAATCTCTAGCCTTTCTCACAAAGAGATCCCACAAATTTGCAGCATCAGAGACTAACAGTTGATTTTATATCTGACATCACCAGCCTGTGCCTTTTATACAGAAAACAAGGATATTGCTGCAACTTAATGCAGGTTTATCAGAATGTAGACGACAAGGTCTAGGACTCCTTGACAAAAATGTGACATATACTTCAGCTGGTTTCAGTGGTCTTTTCACTTGTCTTAATTTTTGGACAATGACGCCATAAATACACAAACTTGGGGCTTGACATACTAAGATCCCAAATAATAAGTGTTTTATAGAGCGTACATACCATAAGTGAGTGTGTTGTGGTTGATCGATGACTGCATGAATTAATAACAAGTGTCTAAGTCGGGGGTCAGCAACCCGCGGCTCTTTAGCGCCGCCCTAGTGAGTAGCCTGGAGCATTTTTAAAAAAAGATTGAAAATGGAAATAGATTTTTGTTTAAGTACAGTTTTTGTTTGACGACAAACCTTCCCAATTGTTAGAAAGTCCACTGTTTAATATGTTTAATATGAGTATTTAGTGAACATCCTTTTGTCCTACTAATTCCGGCAGTTCTTGAACTTTCCCATAGTGTGGACTGTGACGCAACAGTTTCCAATCCTTTGTTTCATTTTGTCCACCAAAAGTTTAATGCTGTGCGTGAATGCACAAAGGTGCGCTTTCTTGATGTTATTGACTTGAAATAAGAGTGCTAATCAGGGTATTTAGAATAGCTGTATGTGCATCATTATGCCTCATTTGTAGGTATGTTTGAGCTCATTTAATTTCATTTACTTTGATCCTCTTTGAATATAATTTATATTTGCATGTCTCATGACATATTATCTGCAGTGTTTCCCACACATTAATTTATTTGTGGCGGGCCGCCACGAAAGAATTAAGGCCGTCACAAAAAAATGGTTGTTTTTTTAAAAATATATTTAATTTATTTTTATTTTTTTTGTCCTGTCCAGCTTCTCAGGCAAATCATATAGTTGATGTAGATGCCCATATCGGCTGTTCAGATTTACTTTACAAAAGAGATGTGTAGGATCAAGATTTTTGGAACTCTTTGTTCAGTGGATCAGATGTTTGATGAAGCTTTGTGTCTATCTACCACCACTACTGTTTTCTGTTTATTTGTTACTGACTGTGGCAGGACACCTCTGCCTCTGTTTCACTTTATGTTGCTGGTAAATAATATGGTTGTAGTAGTAGGCTAAAGTTAAATGATTTAGTATGCACTAATTAAAGGGGCAGAGCTTTAAGAGACATTTTAGCTTTTATATTTTTATAAGATATATTTTTTGTAAGAACCACAATTAATAAATATATTTCAGTGAATAACTTATTGTTCAAATCTGTATATAAATATGTACATAAAGTGTTGTAATTATATTGTAAAATGGATGGATGGATGGATGGATGGATGGATGGATGGATGGATGGATGGACGTTTAAAACAAAACTGTTATTATTAATTAGTAAGTATACATTTTTTGAGCCTTTTTAGAGAAAATCATATCATTGTAGTAAATTATGCAAATTACCCGATGATGTCATGGTTACCACGCCCATAGCCACGCCCCCACCGCCACAGGTATCTTGGCAGTTTATGGGAAACACTGATCTGTATGTAATATTGGCTGCATTTCAGATAGTTGTTTGTGTGCCATGTTGTTCCAGACCACAGCAAATGTTATCTAGCTTGCCAAAGATTGTAATAAATCTATTAAAAGAAGACATCCTGCCGTTTCCTTTGACTCGGACACACACATCTATACCTTTGGCCATTAAAAGCCAGTAATTTAGAAGAGTTATCTCACCTTCCGAGTAGCCTCTGATTTACTAAAGGTTTCTAATGTTGTAAAAATGTGTAGAATAAATATTAAAATGTAACATTTCTGTCAACAAAGATTTGCTTCAGCCTGCGACACATAGTCATTTTGATAGTAGGCTATTATAGCTGATATAGACACTTACGTCATGTGTTGCTTTCATTATAAGACCTATATACGGCTTTTAATTTTTTGCGGCTCCAGACAGATTTTTTTTTGTGTGTTTTTGGTCCAATATGGCTCTTTTAACTTTTTGCGTTCCCGACCCCAGGTCTATGTGGTGTTGACCACCCTATTAATTATGAGGATTTTGAATGTAATATTGGCTGTCACCATGGAGAGTCATTTTCCTGCACCTCTGTGGCATCATTTTCCAACTCTAATATGCGCTAGCTTTTCTGGCTAGTACAGAAGATCTCTTCCAGTGCGATCTAAACAACACATTATACTTTTTAGCATAACAAATGTGCCCTCCACGCTGTTTCTTGTTAGAATTTGAGCAACATTATTGCAATTTTCTACAGAAGTGGTAGCTTGAGCACAGGAAGAGGAATTAAGTGTGTTGTCTCATTTACTGCATCCCAGGTATGTCATATATGTGCAACACTTGGGACAGCACACGAGAAACTACTCTGGGAGACACCGGCACTATAACTGTGAATGGAATGTTCCAGACGCAAGAAAATTCAGTGTTGAGAGTTTTTCCATAGGAGATATGGTATGGTACTGTATCTTATGTGTCTGCCTCCAAATCCGCCCGATTAGTCATCCGGCAGCTGAAAAATGCCATTGCTGGATAGACGATATGTATTTACTAAATATGTCAAAACACACTAAATATGTCTATGTGTCTGCACGATCACATCCTCCTTGGCGTTCTTCTCAGACGTGCTGAATAAAAATGTAAAAAACAATGTCCACAAACAGTTTCAGGTTTGAAAAATCGCATTGCATCTTTCTGATAACTTTTGCATCTTGTTCTGATAATCTGCATATATTGTATAATATTGTGTTTATACATAAAGGCAAACATGCTAAATGGATTGCGCTTGCTATTTTTCTCATTAAAACAAACACAATTATTTGTCCGCGGGTTCGGCTTTGCGCGACAACATGTGTGTTGTTTTTTTTAAGACTGTCTAAATTCTAGGGGTACACAAAAAAATCGATTCAGTTCCGAATCGCTATTCTTATTTATGCCAATTCTTAATCGATTCATAAATCAATTTGAAAAAATAAATAAAATATATACATACATACATATACACATACATACATACATTATATATATATATATATATATATATATATATATATATATATATATATATATATATATATATATATATATATATATATATATATATATATATATATATATATATATTACATACATATATATATATATACACATACATACATACACACATATATGTATATTATATATACATACATACATACATATATATATATATATATATATATATATATATACACATACATACATACATACATATATGTATATTATACATACACACACACATACACACATATATATATATACATACATATTATATATATATACATATATACATATACATACATACATACATACATACATACATACATACATACATACATATATATATATATATATATATATATATATATATATATATATATATATATATATATATATATATATATATATATATATATATATATATATATATATATATAAAAATATATACACATACATACATACATATATATATATATATACATATATATATGTATATATATTAGGGGTGTAACGGTACGTGTATTTGTATTGAACCGTTTCGGTACGGGGGTTTCGGTTCGGTTCGAAGGTGTACCGAAAGAGTTTCCACACGAACATATTAAGTAGCTGCCTCCGCTTCCTTCTGCCTCTGTCTGTACTCTACACAGCACCCAGCATTGTCCCACCTACACAACCATCTGATTGGTTACAAACAGAGCGGTAACAGCAAATCAGCAGTGCGTATTCAGAGCGGTAACAGCCAATCTGCAGTGCGTTTTCAGAGCGTATATAGTCAGTGCTTAGCGTTTAGCAGGTAAGCATCAGGCAGCGGACTCTCCCCAAATTATAATAAAAACCTCCCAGTCAACTACTAGTAACATCACTATGAGCCCGTTGACCTTCTAGAAATATAAAAGGCAGCTCAGCTCGCTCGCAGTCCTGGCTTGAGGTGAAGGCTAATTCGCTTTTAGCGTAACGTTAGCTCAATTTTGCGGTGTGTGTGTGTGTGTGGGTGCGTGTGTTACGGACAGCAAAGCCCTGTCTGTCTGTTATTTCACTTGACCTTTTTCTGTGTTGATTGAGCTGTGTTGAAGCAGCAAAAAGGGACATTATGTTAAATGAAGAGTTTCTGTCTCTGATAGTTGATATAATAATGTAACTGCAACTGCATCATTAAGCCTACATGAACTCCATGGTGTTCAGGGATGAATAGTCTCTCCTATTGCTATTGTACTATTTTTTCAGCTATAGTTACATTAATCATTAGTAATGCAGCAGCCTAGTTTTAAATGGCAGGGTCCCTGCTATCACATGTTGATAAAAATATAACATTTACATAATAAAAATCAACTACAGGCTTCCCAAATGCTGTAATAAATTAAGCATGATGAGTTGACTTGAAACTGTTTAATGTTGCACTTTTTATATGTAGAAGAAAAGTTTTGTCATTTTATTTAATCTGAGCAACCACTTGAGGCCGTTTAATGTTGATTAACGTGGGCA
The DNA here is from genome assembly GCF_033978785.1 of Entelurus aequoreus. Classification (NCBI taxonomy): domain Eukaryota; kingdom Metazoa; phylum Chordata; class Actinopteri; order Syngnathiformes; family Syngnathidae; genus Entelurus; species Entelurus aequoreus. The sequence goes on from NC_084757.1 coordinate 31,547,436, forward strand.
GAATTATTATAGTGTTCCCAATGTTAAAAGGATAAAGCCATTGTTTACACATTTGGTAAATAAATAACCAAAAAATGTATATGTTGTTGTTTTCTTACTGTACCGAAAATGAAACGAACCGTGACCTCTAAACCGAGGTACGTACCGAACCGAAATTTTTGTGTACCGTTACACTCCTAATTATATATGTATATATATGTATATATATACATATATACTGTATATATATATATATATATATTATATATATATAATACATTTTTTAAAACACAACGTTTTTAAGCCATCTCTTTGCAACCAGAAGAAGCTTTTCAAACCTGTAACCTGTTTTCAAAAAGTTTTGTTATGATTAATATAGCAAATAATACATTGCGAGAATCAGTTTGAATCGAGAATCGACTTTGAGTTCAATTGTCACCCCAGAAATTGGAATCGTATCGAATTGTTAGGTGCCCAAATATTCACATCCCTACTAAATTGTAGTTCTCAACTAAGCCAATCACTGTCTTCAGACAGAAAAATGTTAAAATTGCACGCAAAAGACACTTTGCTTATGGAGAAGACTTAGTGTTACTTTTAGATTTTGTATTTAGAGCACCAGCTGAACCATATGAGCAAGGCAACAGAGGGAAAAAAACTTTCCTCTAAAAAGAAAAAACTTTGAGCAGAACTTTTGGTCAATGTCAAAATGCTCTGCTATTCTGGTAAACAATCCCCTTGAGTTCCTCAGATGTAGTTATACTATATTTTGATATGTTGGAGCAGTTATTTTACTGATTTAGCAAATAAATAGGTCACTACCTCAGGGTGGTAGTGGCTCAGGAGGTTCAGCAGGTAATCCAGAAACCGGAAGGTTGATGGTTCGGGCTTAGCGTCCTCCATCCCAGTCATTGCTCTTGTGTACTTGGCCAAGACATTTCACCCACCATATGGACCCATTTGTCACGGTTTACCCGACACATGAAACGTGACGATTTAGGGGGTGCAGTATCCACTTTAGCTGCCAGACGGCAGTAAAATGTTAAATATCCTAAAATGTTTTTGAGGCAATTCCAACTTTGACCACAGCGTCTGTTACTATGTGGAGTGGCACTTTCCATCATTTTCTGCAAACTGCATTACAAAATTATTAACCCTCCACCTTCCTCTCACGCCAAAGCCACCCGGGAATGAGGCCATATGAATCCCTTCCCTACTGTAGGCTCCAGTGCTGCCCACACGGGTATATAAATGTGAATCAATGTTTGGTGTTGGTTGCAGAGGCAGTTGGTGAAAAGTTCCTAAGCAAATTTCCATCAGTCTACCTCAGGGCAGCTGTGGCTACACATGTGGTTTACCACCACCAGTGTGACAGAATAATGAACTACATAAAAAATAACCAATTATTATTGTTATTATTATTAATACCTGTGTTTTCGTTGTTTGATGAGATTTAAAAGTAATAGGCTTAGGATTGTCACGGCTGGTTACACCAGTCCGTGCCTTTATGTTGGGTTTTGTCGGTGTTCGTCTGTGTTTAGTGCGTGTTCCTGTCTTGCGCTCTTATTTTGGTGGCACTTCCTGTTGTGTTGGTGTTTTTTCATAACTACTGTACACATGTCTTCAAGCACTTTTCCCCTCACCTGTTTTCTGTTGGTGATTAAGACTATTTAAGTTGAGTGTGAGCCACCATTCTTTGTCGGGACTTTGTTTGGGAATGATAATCATTCATGTGGACGCTCTTTCCTCCTGCCCTGGGTTTTGCTACATTCCAGCTAGAGCTGGGCGATATATCGATATACTCGATATGTCGCGGGTTTGTCTCTGTGCGATATAGAAAATGACTATATCGTGATATTCGAGTATACGTTATCAAGCAGTTGCTTTTAGCTGCAGGCATTACACTACAGGCTCTTCTCACTCTGTTGTCTATCCTTATCACAGAGATATAAAACAAGCGCACCTTCTTAAATACGTCACATCATACTTGCAAATCTTGAGACCTCCAATATCGGGAGGTGGAGGGTGGGGGGGGGGTGTGTGTGTGTGTGTGTGTGTGTGTGGTTGGGGGCGTGGTTATTTACCGCTAGAATTCACCAACTCGAGTATTTCATATATATTTCATACATTATATATATATATATATGTGTATGAAATACTTGACTTTCAGTGAATTCTAGCTATATATATATATTTATTTTATTTACATAAAAGAAATACTTGAATTATCTATCCATTAGATGGCAGTATTGTCCTGTTTAACTTCTCTGTTCATGACTGAGAAATCATTTCGGCCACCGTGTTCAATGGAGAAGTCTGTTCTACATATTTACAGGCAACATACCCCTTCCCCTTTGAACTGTCCTGGATGAACTGAAATTCTTGTTTCCATTCGTTTTGGAACTTGCAAGCGTATTTATATTGTGGGAAAGCGGACGTGAGAATAGGCTGTCCCCACTCAGTCTCGGGTCCGCATTGAGCTGGAGGGGGCGTGGCCTCCAGCTCCGGCTGAATACCGGGAGTTTGTCGGGAGAAAATCTCTGCCGGGAGGTTGTCGGGAGAGGTGCTGAATAACGGGATTCTCCCGCTAAAAACGGGAGGGTTGGCAAGTATGCGTCACATACACTACCGTTCAAAAGTTTGGAGTCACCCAAACAATTTTGTGGAATAGCCTTCATTTCTAAGAACAAGAATAGACTGTCGAGTTTCAGATGAAAGTTCTCTTTTTCTGGCCATTTTGAGCGTTTAATTGACCTCACAAATGTGATGCTCCAGAAACTCAATCTGCTCAAAGGAAGGTAAGTTTTGTAGCTTCTGTAACGAGCTAAACTGTTTTCAGATGTGTGAACATGATTGCACAAGGGTTTTCTAATCATCAATTAGCCTTCTGAGCCAATGAGCAAACACATTGTACCATTAGAACACTGGAGTGATAGTTGCTGGAAATGGGCCTCTATACACCTATGTAGATATTGCACCAAAAACCAGACATTTGCAGCTAGAATAGTCATTTACCACATTAGCAATGTATAGAGTGTATTTCTTTAAAGTTAAGACTAGTTTAAAGTTATCTTCATTGAAAACTACAGTGCTTTTCCTTCAAAAATAAGGACATTTCAATGTGACCCCAAACTTTTGAACGGTAGTGTATGTATACGCCCTCGCGGAGCACAGAGGTAGCGGCATGGGTAACGGTAGCTGTGGTGCGAGTGGTAATACGAAAGAAAGAAGGTGCGAATCTGGTAACAAATGAAGGAATAATTAATTCCCAAGAAAAACAGCAGGGGGTCCATCGTCTGGCGGTGGTTTGGCTTCAAGCGGGAAGATGTCGAACAGACAACCGTAATTTGTCAAGTGTGGGGCAAAAGTGTTGCTACAAAAAGTAGCATTACCGCTAATATGTAGCATCATTTGAAAAGTCACCTGCTAGAGAGTGAAGAGTGCTTGAAACTCCGCATGTCAACATCTCCTTTCGGTGCCACACCAACAAAATGCCGTGGAAACCATTTCCACATCAACACCGTATGAAAAAAATAGTCAACAACAGAAGGAGATAACGTCCACAGGAACCTACCACAGAGCGAAGGACGTACACTATTTGATTTCCTATTATGCAGCTCATTTTTATTTGACAATTATTGAAATATCTTGTGTGACATCAGTGTTTCCCATAAACTGCCAAGATATCTGTGGCGGTGGGGGCGTGGCTATGGGCGTGGCCATGGTCGTGGTCACCATGACATCGAGTAATTTGCATAATTTACTACAATGATATGATTTTCTCTAAAAAGGCTAAAAAAATGTATACTTACTAAGTAATAATAACAGTTTTGTTTTAAACATCCATCCATCCATTTTACAATATAATTACAACACTTTATGTACATATTTATATACAGATTTGAACAATAAGTTATTCACTGAAATATATTTATTAATTGTGGTTCTTACAAAAAATATATCTTATAAAAATATAAAAGCTAAAATGTCTTTCAAAGCTCTGCCCCTTTAATTAGTGCATACTAAATAATTTAACTTTAGCCTACTACTACAACCATATTATTTACCAGCAACATAAAGTGAAACAGAGGCAGAGGTGTCCTGCCACAGTCAGTAACAAATAAACAGAAAACAGTAGTGGTGGTAGATAGACACAAAGCTTGATCCACTGAACAAAGAGCTCCAAAAATCTTGATCCTACACTTCTCTTTTGTAAAGTAAATCTGAACAGCCTATATGGGCATCTACATCAACTATATGATTTGCCTGAGAAGCTGGACAGGACAAAAAAAATTTTTTATTTTCAATAACATTTTTAATAAATAAATCTATTTGTGGAGGCCTTAATTCTTTCGTGGCGGGCCGCAACAAATAAATGAATGTGTGGGAAACACTGGACATCATGCACAAAAGTGCACTTTATTTGTTTTAAACTATTGAAGTGGCGTTCTGTACAAAAAGTACACCTTAATTTAGTGTTGTTTTGAAAAGTCATCTTAGTGACATCATGCACAAAAGTGCACTCATAGCTTGTTTTAAAATGTCTCTGACAATCTTGCACTTTCTGTTTTGAAATGACATGAATGTTTGTGCCACTGCTTAATAACCGTTTAATAAATACAGTGTTGGTAGATTGACTTAGTTGTGGTTTCCCTCTCTGCATGAAAGTTTAAAATGAGCATATATTAATGCATTATGAACAATAATGTTTTAATGGAGACACATAGAATCATCATACTGCTTTGATTATATGCATCAAGTGTTCATTCAAGGCTAAGGCAAAATATCGAGATATATATCGTGTATCGTGACATGGCCTAAAAATATCGAGATATTATAAAAAGGCCATATCGCCCAGCCCTACTTCCAGCATTTCGTTTTCGTTTTTGCATAGCCCTCCCTATGCTTTGGTGCCTTTCCAGCCGCAGTCATCTTTGTTTGTTTTTTAGCTACATTAAATACTTTTACCTGCACGTTGCCTCCTCGATCTTCTGTATCTTGGGAATATGCCACTAATCGCCGTCATTGATTGATTGATTGAGACTTTTATTAGTAGGTTGCACAGTGGTTTGGTTGTTATCATCAGTCATCAACAATTGAGAACAGAGAAATGGATATTGGAACAGTGTAGGTCTGACTTGGTAGGATATGGACAGCAAGTAGTGGACATAGAGAGAGAGAGAGAGAGAGAGAGAGAGAGAGAGAGAGAGAGAGAGAGAGAGAGAGAGAGAGAGAGAGAGAGAGAGAGAGAGAGAGAGATCAGAAGGCATAAGAAAAAAGTATCAGCATTTGATTGTTTACATTTGATTATTAGCAATCCGGGGAGGGTGTTAGTTTAGGGTTGTAGCTGCCTGGAGGTGAACTTTTATTGCGGTTTTGAAGGAGGATAGAGATGCCCTTTCTTTTATACCTGTTGGGAGTGCATTCCACATTGATGTGGCATAGAAAGAGAATGAGTTAAGACCTTTGTTAGTTCGGAATCTGGGTTTAACGTGGTTAGTGGAGCTCCCCCTGGTGTTGTGGTTATGGCGGTCATTTACATTAAGGAAGTAGTTTGACATGTACTTCGGTATCAGGGAGGTGTAGCAGATTTTATAGACTAGGCTCAGTGCAAGTTGTTTTACTCTGTCCTCCACCCTGAGCCAGCCCACTTTGGAGAAGTGGGTAGGAGTGACGTGTGATCTGGGGTGGAGGTCTAGAAGTAATCTGACTAGCTTGTTCTGGGATGTTTGGAGTTTAGATTTGAGGGTTTTGGAGGTGCTAGGGTACCAGGAAGTGCATGCATGTGTAATCGAAAAAGGGTTGAACGAGAGTTCCCGCCAGAATCCTCAAGGTGCTTTTGTTGACCAGAGAGGAGATTCTGTAGAGAAATTGTGTTCGTTGGTTAACCTTTTTGATTACCTTGGTTGCCATTTCATCACAGGAAAGATTAGCCTCTAGAATGGAACCTAGGTAGGTGACCTCATCTTTCCTGGTGATAACAATGTCGCACACTTTTATAGTGAAGTCATTGACTTTCTTAAAGGCCTACTGAAAGCCACTACTACCGACCACGCAGTCTAATAGTTTATTTATCAATAATGAAATCTTAACATTGCAACACATGCCAATACGGCCGGGTTAACTTATAAAGTGACATTTAAAACTTCCCGGGAAATATCCGGCTGAAACGTCACGGTATGATGACGTATGCGCGTGACGAAGTCAGAGTAACGGAAGTTATGGTACCCGTAGAATCCTATACAAAAAGCTCTGTTTTAATTTCATAATTCCACAGTATTCTGGACATCTTTTGCAATTTGTTTAATGAACAATGAAGGCTGCAAAGAAGACAGTTGTAGGTGGGATCGGTGTATTAGCAGCGGACTACAGCAACACAACCAGGAGGACTTTGTTGGAGCGCTAGCCGCGCTAGCCGCCGACCTCACCTTGACTTCCTACGTCTCTGGGCCGCCAAACGCATCGGGTGAAGTCCTTCGTCCTTCTGCCGATCGCTGGAATGCAGGTGAGCACGGGTGTTGATGAGTAGATGAGGGCTGGCTGGCGTAGGTTGAGCGCTAATGTTTTTAGCATAGCTCTGTGAGGTCCCGTTGCTAAGTTGCTAAGTTAGCTTCAATGGCGTCGTTAGCACAGCATTGTTAACCTTCGCCAGCCTGGAAAGCATTAACCGTGTATTTACATGTCCACGGTTTAATAGTATTGTTGATTTTCTATCTATCCTTCCAGTCAGGGGTTTATTTTTTTGTTTCTATATGCAGTTAAAGCACGATGCTATCACGTTAGCTCGTAGCTAAAGCATTTCGCCGATGTATTGTCGTGGAGATAAAAGTCACTGTGAATGTCCATTTCGCGTTCTCGACTCTCATTTTCAAGAGGATATAGTATCCGAGGTGGTTTAAAATACAAATCCGTGATCCACAATAAAAAAAGGAGAGTGTGGAATCCAATGAGCCAGCTTGTACCTAAGTTACGGTCAGAGCGAAAAAAGATACGTCCATCACTGTCTCTCAAGTCCTTCACTGTAACGTTCCTCATCTACGAATCTTTCATCCTCGCTCAAATTAATGGGGTAATCATCACTTTCTCGGTCCGAATCTCTCTCGCTCCATTGTAGACAATGGGGAATTGTGAGGAATCCTAGCTCCTGTGACGTCACGCTACTTCCGGTACAGGCAAGGCTTTTTTTTATCAGCGAGCAAAAGTTGCGAACTTTATCGTCGATTTTCTCTACTAAATCCTTTCAGCAAAAATATGGCAATATCGCGAAATGATCAAGTATGACACATAGAATGGATCTGCTATTCCCGTTTAAATAAAAAAAAATCATTTCAGTAGGCCTTTAAGGTTGATGTGGGACCCAAATAGGATGGATTCCGTTTTACCTAAGTGTATGGATAGCTTGTTGTCAGCGAGCCAGGTGCAAGTTCTACAGAGTCATGCGACCCGAGCGTCACAAGGATAATGCATACAGCAAAAAGCCAAAGTTTAGAAGGCAAATGAAAGTGTGTGCATGAAAAGTGCTTTATAAATAACGTTTTATTTGATTTGATGTTTCGAAATTGCACCATTTACAGCAAATTATGGTTACATATTTTGTTGCAACAACAGAACATTTTTATGTTTACTCATCACAATGTCAAAGAAACAACATTTGGAGATAAGAACTAGCCTGAGTTGACGCCAAAGAGCGTGCGAAGGAATGAAAAGTCTAAAGAAACTTTGTCAAAGAAGCACATCTCAGCTTTTGTGTCATCTATAATCATTTAAATGGATTCAGTTCCCTCTTCTTATGGTAATGGTACTTTGGCGGTGGCGACGGTCGTGGTGAGGGGGGTTATTTCTTAAAGGATTCATGCTCCCATTGTGTTCCCCGGTGGAGAAAGAACCATGTAAACCACCCAACCACCCAGCATCCATCCAAACCTGAAAGCTTCCAAAAAAGGAAACCCAACCTTCCAGGAGAGAAGTAAAACACTGAGGTTCAAGGTGGACTTTGTGGCCAAGTGTGTTGGGTCCAAGAGGCAAGTTCAGGGAGAAGGGGGTTCGAGAGGCATGGATTGGGGGACAGGGGGTGCGCTGCATGTCTCAGACACAATAATGCTATTCATTGGGCTCAGACATGGGTGTTAACTCCCCTCTGACTGAGCACAATGGGCCTGGGCGGCTTCCAGGCAGCCTTGGTGATATTGTTAGTTCAGGGTTGCTTTGTAGCAGCCGCGGGACACGGCCCAAGCATTGTGGCCGTCCCGCAGGATGGATGGAAGAGCTGTTTTAGAGGTGAAAGGCAAACAGGGAGTGGGAGAAAAGAAGGCTTGTCAGTGTTGAAGCAGAGCGAGGGGACACGGGGGAACAGGGTCAGAGGAAGGTTTGGTGCTGGGGGTCTGCATGGTTGTACTCCTTAGCATTAGACTTGCACGTGTGTAAAAAAGACTTCCCTACAAAGATTTTGTAGGATTTAGAAAAATATTTGATAAACCTTATAGAAGAAATCCAAATTTAGGGTTATTTTAAAATAACAATTTATTAAAGCCTTTGTCATTTATTAAAATATTGAACACTTTAACCCAGGGGTGTCAAACGTACGGCCCGAGGGCCGGATCAGGCCTACGAACAGGTTTTATCTGGCCTGCGGAATGAGTTTGCTAAGTATAAAAATTAACCTGAAATGTTTTCATGAAAGAAACAGCTGTTCTAAATGTGTCCACTGGATGTCTCAATAGCAATTCTTTGTATCTTTGTAGATGACGCTACATATGTACAAAATAAACCCTATGATGTTAGTATATCAGTCAAGGAAAATCATCAAACTACATAAATAACATCCTGTAATTTGATTTTGATATAATTTTTTTTTATTTTGACAGATTGAAAATTAACACCAATGATTTGACTGATGAACATTATCACATCATTTATTCAGAAAGTATAAATAACGACAAATAAAGATAGAATACTATTAACCGCAACATGTAAGTGTAAAAAAACAACAACATTATGATTTGTACATTTTCAGAATGTGCTTGTTCTATTTTTAAACAAAGAAAACTATCTGAAGTTGTCTTTATTTTTAAGTTAATGTGCCGTGATTTTACCAGTTCGGCCCACTTGGGAGTAGATTTTTCTCCATTTGGCACCCGATCTAAAATGAGTTTGACACACAAGCTTTAACCTCTTGATTAGTGTCGTCATAATATTTTAATATAATGATAATTTCCATGATCGCTTTTTATAAGTGTGTGTAAGTAGTTAAACCGACACACTAATACTATACTGTATGTCCCACAGTACCTTTTGACACAGATTGGTTCTGTTAGGGCTTTGAGATTTGTCGTCATCATGTCGTGTCATTGATGGTTTACGAGCAGAGGAGCATGTTCGGCAGCACACAATCACAGAGTACTTACAAGCAGACACAGTGTGTAGACAGAAAAGGGAGAACGGACGCATTTTGGCTTGACAACTAACGATAAAGGTGAAGTTATAACACTGAAACGCCCTCAGGAAGAGGTGCTTTAAGACATGGCTAGCTAGCTAGCAGCTAAAGTCCATCCGCAGTCTGCAGTTTTTAGCTACTTTTAAATGACTAATCCTCGCCTCCATGGCAACAAATAAAGTATGTTTCTTACAAGTATCATCCCTGCAGGACCAGGAATAGCTAACCGTAGCTCACCGGCGTCAAAATGTAAACAAACGCCATGGGTGGATCCACACTTGAAATCCACTGTAATTGATACCAAATACAGGACCGTATCTAGTCAATACTACTATGATTACATCGATATTTTTTGGCATCACAACATCTTCTTTAATTTATATTATGTTTATAAACTCAGGAGATATGTCTGGACACATGAGGACTTTGAATATGACCAATGTATGATCCTATAATGACTTGGTATCGGATTGATACCCAAAATTGTGGTATCATCCAAAACTAATGTAAAGCATCCAAACAACAGAAGAATAAGTGATTTATACATTTTAACAGAAGTGTAGATAGAACATGTTAAAAGAGAAAGTAAGCAGATATTAACAGTAAATGATTAATTAATAATTCATTTTCTACCACTTGTCCTTAATAATTTTGACAAAATAATAGAATGGAAAATGACACAATATGTTACTGCATATGTCAGCAGCTAAATTAAGAGCCTTTGTTTGCTTACTTACTAATAAAAGACCAGTTGTCTTGTATTTTCACTATTTTATTTAAGGACAAACCTGCAATAAGAAAAATATGATTAATGTACAGTGTTTCCCATAAACTGCCATGATACCTTTGGCGGTGGGGGCGTGGCTATGGGCGTGGTCACCATGACATCATCGAGTAATTTGCATAATTTACTACAATGATTTGATTTTCTCTAAAAAGGCTCAAAAAATGTATAATTACTAATTAATAATAACAGTTTTGTTTTAAACGTCCATCCATCCATCCATCCATTTTACAATATAATTACAACACTTTATGTACATATTTATATACAGATTTGAACAATAAGTTATTCAATTAAATATATTTATTAATTGTGGTTCTTACAAAAAATATATCTTATAAAATATAAAAGCTAAAATGTCTCAAAGCTCTGCCCCTTTAATTAGTGCATACTAAATAATGTAACTTTAGCCTACTACTACAACCATATTATTTACCAGCAACATAAAGTGAAACAGAGGCAGAGGTGTCCTGCCACAGTCAGTAACAAATAAACAGAAAACAGTAGTGGTGGTAGATAGACACAGAGCTTCATCAAACATCTGATCCACTGAACAAAGAGCTCCAAAAATCTTGAACTTTAGACTGCCATCAGTTTTACTCCCTACACTTAACCATGTGTTTCCTACTGCCTGCAGACTTTGCACCCTTTGTTATATACACATGTTGTGTTTCTAATATACATACATTTAATAAAGTCAAATACAAATAACGCAACAAGAGAAGTATCCTACACTTCTCTTTTGTAAAGTAAATCTGAACAGCCAATATGGGCATCTACATCAACTATATGATTTGCCTGAGAAGCTGGAGAGGACAAAAAATAAATAAAAAAATAAAGAATAAAATAAAATATTTTTTTAAATTTTATTATTTTTTTTTTCAAATTTGTGGCGGAAGTAATTCTTTCGTGGCGGGGCGCCACAAATAAATGAATGTGAGGGAAACCCTGATGTACCGTAAGATTTTTTTGTTAAAATAAAGCCAATAATGCAATTTTTTGTGGTCCCTTTTATTTAGAGAAGTATCGAAATACATTTTGGTACAGGTAACAAAATATTGGTATCGGGACAACACTACCTACATGTTATGTAGACCTTAAGGAAGTGTTATAAATGTAGAAAGAAAAATCATTGATTGATTGTTTTAAACTTTTAATAGTAGATTGCACAGTGAAGTACATATTCCGTACAATTGACCACTAAATGGTAACACCTGAATTAGTTTTTCACATTGTTTAAGTCGGGGTCCATCATAATATGACCCCTTTAACAAGCATGGTATAATGCTTGTTTATAAGTTTACTGTGCAATACTAAGGGTCAATCAATCAATCAATCAATCAATTGAATGCTAGGAGTGTGATGTTTAGCACTTCGAAAATGCTAGAAATCTTTTAAAAAATGGTGTCATGCCTCTATATGTACACCTTTAAATGTTGAAGTGTGAGCTTTGGGGCATGGCCCTCATCAGGGTGTTAATGCCCTGCAAGGATGTCGTAAGACAGTAAGGGGTAGTGCCCTTTTGTCCATGGTGGTGGTGGCAGGAGAGGATTACACTGGTCAAACCAGAGTAGACAATGCTCCCCCCTCCTGGGAAAGGAGGTCCAACCTGCTCTCTCGCAATGATAGGGGCAGTCAACTGATGCCTAACTCAATTAAGGACAGGAGAAAGTAGCAGAAGGACCGGGATAGACGCATGGGACGCAGAGAGGAGGCGGGGGGTGAAGGATTAGAGCCAGATCACCAGACCACAGTCAGAGATCAGGGCAGATCAAAATCTCAGGTGATCTCCCTCCCGCTCCTTAACAATACCCCGCGAAAGTATTAAAACCTAACGACAAAATGCAGTAGATAATCCTATTAGACTGTAAAAGGAGGACTTTAAGGAATAGTTAGTAGCAGAGTGACTCCCAATGCAAACATATATGGTTCTGCAAAACTTCACAACAAGGATTTGGCAGCTTTGTTGATTGAACGTGCCAGATCCCATTTGTACGAAGGTTTGTATCCACGGTGTGTAACCTCTGTGAAAGGAGAGTTTGCGATCGTTGTCCTGGAGGGCAGGCGGGTGGGTGGTAAGAAGGTCGAGATGGGGCAGTGGGATTGACGCCCCACCTCAAGGTTTTGCATCCTTTTTGTAAAAATAAAGTGACAAGACGGCAGAAGAGAGTCACTGTCAATGCGCCAGTTTCTTGTTTTACCTCCCCTCATCTATCCCTTGCCAGATAGGAGTGCTCAGCATCTCCCAGAAGGTTATTGATCCTGAGAGCGAGCCAGCCGGGGGGAGTTGGTGGCCCTCGCTCCCTCTTTCTCTCTCATTCCTGCCTCCCCGCAACTTTTACCTCCTCCCGCCCTATAACTTAATTTATCAAGGTTAAAGAACTCTTATAAAAAAAAAAAAGGAAGAGGGGGTCGCCTCCATGCCATCTGACTGCATGAAATAAATCCCCTCAGGCTGCTCCAACAGAGGAGGATGCTCTTGCCAGAAGCTACAGTATACACACACACACACACACACGCATGCACACACACACGCACACACACAGCCGAAAAGAGAAGCTATAGCTGCATTTTTCTTGTGGGGAGACCAGCCAAAATGTTCAAGCAAAAAAATGATGTTCACACAAGAAAAGGAGGAATGTCAACAGTTGTGCCACACAAACATAGAATGTTTTATAATGCTTTAGTGGTGAATACATTCCCTTGCAATGTTTTATGAATCTCATAGGAGCAATTAATGCATGTGTATATTGTAGCATCCCGATTGCCAGCGCATGTTAGCTCTTAAGTAGAGATGTCCGATAATGGCTTTTTTACCGACTCTTAATTACAGATACCGATATCAACCGATACCGATATATACAGTCGTGGAATTAACACTTTATTATGCCTAATTTGGACAACCAGGTATGGTGAAGGTAAGGTCCTTTTTAAAAATAATAATAAAATAAGATAATTAAAAACATTTTCTTGAATAAAAAAGAAAGTAAAACAATATAAAAACAGTTACATAGAAACTAGTAATTAATGAAAATTAGTAAAATTAACTGTTAAAGGTTAGTACTATTAGTGGACCAGCAGCACGCACAATCATGTGCGCTTACGGACTGTATCCCTTGCAGACTGTATTGATATATATTGATATATAATGTAGGAACCAGAATATTAATAACAGAAGGAAACAACCCTTTTGTGTGAATGAGTGTGAATGAGTGTAAATGGGGGGAGGGAGGTTTTTTGGGTTGGTGCACTTATTGTAAGTGTATCTTGTGTTTTTTATGTTGATTTAATAAAAAATAAAAATAAAATAAAAACGATACCGATAATAAAAGAACCGATACCGATAATTTCCGATATTACATTTTAAAGCATTTATCGGCCGATATTATCGGACATCTCTACTCTTAAGATAATGACAAAACCCCAAAACAGGAAATACTGTAGATTTGTTTTATGTATGTATCATAACATATACAAATATTATAATAAAATGTATACATATCCTAATGGACTAAGTATATTTGGAAAAAATATATTTCTATTTGTTAACATTTCTAAGGGTAACAGAGCTTTAATTCAATTGTATGTGTTATGATCCGTTGCCCGGATCATGTTTTGTTCTGTTAGTTTGACTACCTCAGTTCTGTTTTCAGCACCCCTGGGTTTCTGTTTGGGTTTCCATGGGTGCTGATTAGTTTCACCTGCCTCTGATTAGTGTTCGGGATGCTCACCTGCTCCTGGGCACTAATCGGAGCGCTATATATTCCTGTCTTTTGCCACACATTGTCTGGCTGTCTTATTTGCTTCTATGCAACAAGTTACGTCGCCATACTTATTTAATTCTTAAGCTTTCGCACTAGCTTCCTTAGCTTTGCTTCCCGTGCGATCGGCATGCTAGTTTTAGTTATTTTGCATCCTGTATGATTTATGCGAATAAATCATTGTCTCACCTGCACCCTGCCTCCGAAGTTCCATCTGCATCTTGGGAGAACGACCCGTGCATAATCATGTGACCACGACGTTACAGTATGTTTTTCAAAATCCTGTATTTTATTTCATGCTAATATTGCCAATAACAGCCACCATATTAAGCCCTTGTTAAATTGCATTTCATTATTAACTTAATTATACTTTCTCATTATCATTTCAATGCTGGATTTCAACAAATCTAATTAAGCAATTACAACGGAACTATGTCAAGGGTAGAACGGGGCCGATGATTGTTATGCTCTTGTGTTATAAGTGTGACTAAAACACGCAAATCATTAAACTAAACATTCACTCAAATTTAACAAAAAGCCTGAGGGCCTGTTAACAGTGCGCTCCATAATTCTTCCACAAACAGAGAAACACATTTGCACCGTTTAATAGAGAGTGCTATTGTCCCCTGTGCGTGAAAAAAGGGTTCAACATGTGTCGTGCTTCCTGTCCGCCATTGTCTCTGCATGCATCCACTCTGGTGCTAAAGGCCACAACACACAGCAGCGTGTTACAAAAGCCACACCTTCCCTCCTTTTGTGCGACCTAATTGCCACAATGCATCTTCTGTGCCGGCTAATTAAGTGAGTCGTTGTGAGTCATTGTCTACCTCTACAATCCCTTTTACACACCACCAGTGAGCGAGAAACAAAAGGCAGAGACATAAAAGTGACAAATACATAAAACAAATGACAAACTTATGCATTTTAAAGTTATATACTTGTAAATGTTTAACCAGCTATTTGTGTCTTAAAGGCATCTTTTGTGTAGCACAGGGGAGGAAAAAGATACTGCATGTGTGCCATGTGTGGCCGGCAATATACATTTTTATAGCCAATAAAAACTTTTAAATCATAAATGCTGATATTGGGTTTTCTATGTTGTGCTACCCAGGTGCAGAATGAGTAAATATTTTAACTGGAACCTCTTTATTTTTATAGTCCATGACAAATATTGTAAATACTGCCCACTATCCAACCACTGTAGCTCTCTTGGAATTGTACAAGGATTGGAACCAACAACCAAAGCAAGAAACATACACTACCTTTCAAAAGTTTGGGGTCACCCAAACAATTTTGTGGAATAGCCTTCATTTCTAAGAACAAGAATAGACTGTCGAGTTTCAGATGAAAGTTCTCTTTTTCTGGCCATTTTGAGCGTTTAATTGACCCCACAAATGTGATGCTCCAGAAACTCAATCTGCTCAAAGGAAGGTCAGTTTTGTAGCTTCTGTAAAGAGCTGAACTGTTTTCAGATGTGTGAACATGATTGCACAAGGGTTTTGTAATCATCAATTAGCCTTCTGAGCCAATGAGCAAACACATTGTACCATTAGAACACTGGAGTGATAGTTGCTGGAAATGGGCCTCTATACACCTATGTAGATATTGCACCAAAAACCAGACATTTGCAGCTAGAATAGCCATTTACCACATTAGCAATGTATAGAGTGTATTTCTTTAAATTTAAGACTAGTTTAAAGTTATCTTCATTGAAAAGTACAGTGCTTTTCCTTCAAAAATAAGGACATTTCAATGTGACCCCAAACTTTTGAACGGTAGTGTATAGCCAGCCTACAACACGTCACAAGAGTGCTGAAACGGCAATTATAGTAAAACCAGTTAAACCGGACGGCACCCTCAACCAGATGCACGACGTCTCATTGAATTCCAAAATTAGGGCATCAAAAGATCAACTCTGTGCATTGAGCTGTTTCTTTGGCTTTTGGTGGCATTTTTGTGACACTTGTTCCAACAGAACCAGCTGCCAAAAGGACTGATAAGAGAAGATGTTAAAGTAGAACATTCCATCTATTTTTCAGTGTTTTGTATCATTTCATACTTGTGTACAAGTTTCGAACGATAATAAGTGATGAGAGGAAGGTCACTGTAACATCAAGTATTAATGCTAAAATATTATACTGTTTCTATAGCTTCTATAACTGTGCAGGTTAACTTTCTACACTTTGACTATTAGCAGATATTGACTTTTAGCAGATATTACCCTAATGACGGCAACAGTTTGACCCTGGGAAATATTATTCCAATTGCCATTACTGCCTTTGTGCAAATAACAATCAAAAGTGCACAAATATGTAAGACACTGCAAGCTAAAAAATACCAGTGTTCCCTCGCCACTTTGCAGTTCACTTACTGCGGTCTCACTGCATTGCAGATATTAAAATACCCTTGACTACATCGAGATTTCTGTATATCATTACATACGCATGCTATAATTACATTGGCTTTAGAGGGAAGTAAAATTATGTATATTTATATAGTGATTTAAAGCACTTTCGTAGTGAAACCCATTGTCTACATCTTTTAAGCTACATTTAAAGGCCTACTGAAACCCACTACTACCGACCACGCAGTCTGATAGTTTATATATCAATGAGGAAATCTTAACATTGCAACACATGCCAATACGGCCGGGTTAACTTATGAAGTGCAATTTTAAATATGCAAACGTCTATGTATGATGACGTATGCGCGTGACGTTAACGGTTGATACGGAAGTATTCGGACCCATTGAATCCAATACAAAAAAGCTCTGTTTTCATTTCATAATTCCACAGTATTCTGGACATCTGTGTTGGTGAATCTTTTGCAATTTGTTTAATGAACAATGGAGACTGCAAAGAAAAAAGTTGTAGGTGGGATCGGTGTATTAGCAGCGGACTACAGCAACACAACCAGGAATACAGATGGTTAATAGACGCGTTAGCTGCCGAACTCACCTTAACTTCCTCCGTCTCACCGACCACATCTGTGATCGGGTGAAGTCCTTCGTCGCACCGTCGATCGCTGGAACGCAGGTGAGCACGTGTGTTGATGAGCAGATGAGGGCTGGCTGGCGTAGGTGGAGCGCTAATGTTTTATCATAGCTCTGTGAGGTCCGTTTGCTAAGTTGCTAAGTTAGCTTCAGCGTCGTTAGCAACAGCATTGTTAAGCTTTGCCAGGCTGAGAATTATTAACCGTGTACTTACATGTCCATGGTTTAATAGTATTGTTGATCTTCTGTCTATCCTTCCAGTCAGGGATTTATTTATTTAGTTTCTATCTGCATTTGAGCCAGATGCTATCACGTTAGCTCAGTAGCTAAAGAGCTTCGCCGATGTATTGTCGTAGAGATAAAAGTCACTGTGAATGTCCATTTCGCGTTCTCGACTCTCATTTTCAAGAGGATATAGTATCCGAGGTGGTTTAAAATACAAATCTGTGAGCCACAATAGAAAAAGGAGAGAGTGTGGAATCCAATGAGCCAGCTTGTACCTAAGTTACGGTCAGAGCGAAAAAGATATGTTTGCACTGCATTCTAGTCTGTCACTCTAACGTTCCTCATCCACAAATCTTTCATCCTCGCTCAAATTAATGGGGTAATCGTCGCTTTCTCGGTCCGAATCGCTCCAGCTGCGTTGAAAACAATAGGAAAATATGAGGAAGCGAACAACCGACTACGTCACGCTACTTCCGGTAGGGGCAAGGCTTTTTTTTATCAGAGACCAAAAGTTGCGAACTTTATCGTCGTTGTTCTCTACTAAATCCTTTCAGCAAAAATATGGCAATAACGCGAAATGATCAAGAATGACACATAGAATGGATATGCTATCCCCGTTTACATAAAAAAAATATAATTTCAGTAGGCCTTTAAACCCCTGGGAGCAGATGGGTAAAATGTCTTGCCCAAGGACACAACGCCCCAAAAGTGTAAGAAGTGTTTTAAGAGCGTATAGAACGTGTTTTTAAAGTACTGTATGTGTGAAAGCTGTGTGCAAGGCTGATAAAGACCTTCAATTCATACAATATGTATTTAAATCAGAAAATAAATAGCGCCCCTACTTTGCAGAATTTACCAGGAGTGTCCGTAAAATAACGCCCGTGATAATAGAGGTAGCACTGTATTTCACTAAAATCTCTACATGCAACAGACTTTTTCAAGTCACCATTGAGATTTGTGGGTTCTTTGTAAATATGTGTCTTACTTTTTGTGCAAAATCCTATACTGCATGTTATTCCTCGAAAAGTAGCCCAAAAGGAGTACATTTAGCTTAATTCCAAATGCCTTAACTATATCAGTATACATACTTGAGCTACAGAAGCAAACATCGAATCTGTCATCCGTTATGGCACCTCCACATGGTTTGGAAATCTGTCCGTCAAACTCAAAACCCAACTTCAAAACCTTATCCAGAAGGCTGGTAAAATAATTGTTCCCTTCAAGAAATATTCGACAAGACTGTGAGGAAGCAGGGTCTTAAAATCGCCCGTCACCCACACCACATACTTCGTAGTGAAATTGTGTTGATGCCAAATGGTAAACGGTACAGAACAGTAACATACAAACTCAACAGGTATAGATTTTCCTTTGTCCCACTGGCAATCAAAGCACTTAACAGAAAACTACTGTAATAACCGGATGCAATAATAAGGAGTGCAATATTGGGATGGGGCAATACCAGTGTTTCCCACACATTCATTTATTTGTGGCGGCCCGACACGAAAGAATTAAGGCCGCCACAAAAAAAATATATATATATATATATTTTTTATTTTTGTGTCCTGTCAAGCTTCTCAGGCAAATCATATAGTTGATGTAGATGCCCATATCAGCTGTTCCGATTTACTTTACAAAAGAGAAGTGTAGGATCAAAATTTTTGGAGCTCTTTGTTCAGTGGATCAGATGTTTGATGAAGCTTTTTTGTCTATCTACCACCACTACTGTTTTCTGTTTATTTGTTACTAACTGTGGCAGGACACCTCTGCCTCTGTTTCACTTTATGTTGCTGGTAAATAATATGGCTGTAGTAGTAGGCTAAAGTTAAATTATTTAGTATGCACTAATTAAAGGGGCAGAGCTTTAAGAGACATTTTAGCTTTTATATTTTTATAAGATATATTTTTTGTAAGAACCACAATTAATAAATATATTTCAGTGAATAACTTAAGTTCAAATCTGTATATAAATATGTACATAAAGTGTTGTAATTATATTGTAAAATGGATGGATGGATGGATGGACGTTTAAAACAAAACTGTTATTATTAATTAGTAAGTATACATTTTTTTAGCCTTTTTAGAGAAAATCATATCATTGTAGTAAATTATGCAAATTACTCGAAGTCATGGTGACCACGCCTATAGCCACGCCCCCACCGCCACAGGTATCTTGGCAGTTTATGGGAAACACTGAATACGGGAGGTGTGCAATACGGGGGGGAGTGTAATGTATGATCTCATAACTAACTGATATACCTGCGCACTGTTCATTTTCGTCACTTTATTGTCGGATGAACTGTATGTATGTATGGAAGTATGCATGTATGTATGTATGTAAAACGCTGTGTCTTGATGTCCAAGACAAATTTCTCCTCGGAGACAATAAAGCTTATTATTATTATTATTATTATTATTATTAAACAGATGGTTTTAGGCACCCTCCTGTCCCTCCTATCCTCCACTTTTATAGCATTTGTGAAGTTAATGGAGAACTTTTCAAGACCAAGTCCAGACTGAATTAGTGCAGGCGGCGGACAAACACACGTATCTAAATTCCACTTGGAGTAGTTGCTAGGAGAGTCGCGAGTCTCGCCTGCTCGTTGTTCAAGTCCACTTGTTGACCTCTCGGACCAGACTCCATACCCAACGCCATGACCAAATAATTCACCCCCCACCACATTCGTCTCCGTTAAATGTTGAAAGCGTTGCCTTCCCACACTCTAGTTGTCGTGGCGGTGCTGACAGGCAGACAAGTAGGGTGACATCATGGGTGCAAGGCGACTGCGAGGGGGAACGGAGGGGAGAGCACCCACACAATGCAGCAGGGCATCTGGCACTGGGTGGTGGTGGTGGGGCCCTGGTTAGGACAAAGCCTTTTTACCCCCCCCTGCGCTCCACCCTTCTTGGAATATGATTATAGTTGGTAAATGGTGAGGTGCTACATCTACTATGTGAACACCAGAGACTAGCGATGTTTAAAAACAAAACCTCAGGATGGAAGTAAGTAAGTAGTGATCCCCCGCAGCAGCCCCTATCCATAGGCTCATGGTGCATAATTGTGCTATGTGTGTATTGTAGGAGGCATCAGTGTATATATTAGTGACGTGACGTGACCCTGGCAGGCCGAAACGGGGCCGCTGCGTCGCGCCGGGCGTGGGAAAAAGGGGAGACCTCTTTTCACAGCTGCTCTGGCCGTTGCATTGAACCAATAGAGGGCCCCCACCAGCAACACCGCCACCCCCAACTGCCTCCGCCACTAATGCCACCCCGCCTCCCTCCCTTCTTCTGCCCCATTCACTCTCCAGCCTGCTGCCTTTCAGCGCAACCCTGACCCCCACCCCTTCTGCGCTCCCTTTACCGCCCGTCACCCTTCTGCACTTCAAATTTAGTCGCAAACACAACCAAAAAATTGCTAACTTATTTCATTTTCGTCTGGTCACTCCTCCATCCAGATGCGAGTGTATCTTTTTTTTTTGCAATACTCCCAATGGGCTCTGCAGCAAATACACTTTAATTTATGTTAACATTCGCCGCACCACTCTGCACAGGCTCGCACACAAAAGTGCATTCATTTCAGGAGATTTATATCCTATCAAGACGCATAATGCAGAGGGTGTAATTTAAATCAACTTTCAAGAACAGCCCACTGAGGTGGGATATGCATACAAATACAAAAAAAAATATGGTGAGGAGCGAGAAATCTCCGCAGGCTGTTAAAAGCGGATTTAAGACGCTGTGACAGCAGGGGGGAAGGGGGGGCGTTCGGTTCTACACTCAATCCACTCAATCGGTGTGTTTAAACATATGAGAGGACGCTTGATTTGCTGCACATCCCCTTGCAGTTTTACCTTTTAAAGGTCATGAAATATATAGAATAACTCTAAAAAGAACCTCAGGATGACTTTGGTGAAAAACGGCAGCCAAAGGGTAGAAGAAGGGATTGGTGGTGGGAGTGTGTGTCGGGGTGGGGGGGTGTGTTGTGTAGCCGAGGACCTGAAAGGACTCCATCTCCCTCGGCCAACGCGCCATGACGATGTGGAGCAGAGGAGTCTGAATTGGTTTCTCTGGGGCGGCTGAAGAACTGAAGAGCTGATACTGTATGAAGGTGGAGGATGGGGGGGGATATGAGGATGGAAAGAAGGAGGAGAGGATAAGACTTGGGTGAGGATGGAGGGAAAAAGAGAATGGAAAGATGGAAGAATGGGTGACGGAGAGGATTGAGAGGTGAAAAGATATAGAGAATTTGAGGATGGACGGTTGAGAATATGCAAAGATGGAAGGATGAAATGACGCAAAGATGAGATTGAGACTGAGGACATGTGAGAATGGGAGGGAGGGAAGGATGGTGGAAAGGTGGGAGAAGGCAAGATTTTGAGGATGGAAAGTTGTGAGGATGGTTAGATGCAGTATGAGAAGACTAGAAATAGGTTGGATGAGAAGATATGAGGATGGTTGGAGGGAAAGATGGAATATCAGACAAAGAACATGGAAAAGTAAAAGAAAGAGGATGAAAGGATGGGAAATGCAGGGGACTGACAAGATAAAAACACATGAAAAAGGAGGGAAAGAGAGGATGATTCGATACAAAGATGAGAGAATGGGGGCTAAAAGAGTTTAAAGACAGAAATATATACAGTTTGCTCTGTAAAAACAATCGTAGATTTGACAGGAAAAAGCTGCCAGGATTTTACCTGTAAAAATAACATACCTTTTATCAAATGACAGTAATTCGCTGTAAAATGTCAATGCTAATTTCTGCTTTCTTTACAGTGTGTAAGAATGAAAAGGAGAGAAGATGAGGCTATAGATTATAGGGGACGAAGAGGATGGGGGACAGGAAAACAGGATGAAGGAAATAAATAATAAGACGATGAGAGAAGGAAGGTGAAAGGCGGGAAGAACAGTAACTTTAAAGGAAGAAAGAATGGATGGATGTAAGACAATGAAGGATGAGAGGAATGCGGGTAGGGTGGTATCTTTCGCCTTGTACCACCGATGTAATACCGGTTCCCGGGTACCGGTACTCAACGGTACCACTTTTTGGTGCTTTTGTGTGTGTTCATGCACATGTTCATGTTAATTTGTAATGTAAAAATGTTATTGAACATTTAACACCGAGCTGCAGATACTTGAGATGTAAAGTTTCCTTTAAGTCCCATCTTAAAACTCATTTGTATACTCTAGCCTTTAAATAGATCCCCTTTTTAGACTACTTGATCTGCCGTTTCTTTTCTTTTCTCCTCTGCCCCCCTCTCCCTTGTGGAGGGGGGCCATGGATGAAGTGCTGGCTGTCCAGAGTCGGGACCCGGGGTGGACCGCTCGCCTGTGCGCTGCTGACCCGTCTCCACTTGAGATGGTCTCCTGCTGGCCCCACTATGGACTGGACTCTCACTATTATGTTAGATCTACTATGGACTGGACTTTCACAATATTATGTCAGACCCACTCAACGTCCATTGCATCCGGTCTCCCCTAAAGGGGGGGGGGGGGGGGGTCACCCACATATGCGGTCCTCTCCAAGGTTTCTCATAGTCATTCACATCCACGTCCCATTGGGGTTGTGAGTTTTTCCTTGCCCTTATGTGGGCTCTGTACCGAGGATGTCGTTGTGGCTTGTGCAGCCCTTTGAGACACTTGTGATTTAGGGCTATATAAATAAACATTGATTGATTGATTGATTAAGTTATACCTTGTTTTCTTACATGCGTACTTTGACAGTACGCATTAATTTCAGTTTGTCCCGGGTGTGTTGCCGTAGTCAGGAAGTGATCTTTGCCATTCAATCAATGTCAATCAATGTTTCTTTATATAGCCCTAAATCACAAAGTCTCAAAGGGCTGCACAAGCCACAACGACATCCTCGGTACAGAGCCCACATACGGGCAAGGAAAAACTCACCCCAGTGGGACGTCGGTGAATGACTATGAGAAACCTTGGAGAGGACCGCATATGTGGGTTACCCCCCACCCCCGAAAGCAATGGATGTCGAGTGGGTCTGACATAATATTGTGAAATTGTGAAATTGTGTTGAACGTGCCAGTTTTTCTTATGTTGAGACCTACGAAGTGTTTATTTTGTAAGTATTGTGTTTATTACACATCAGCTGTTAGATTGTTGTTTATTTTGTAAGTATTATGTTTATTACACATCAGCTGTTAGATTGTAACGTGCATCTTACAATTTCCAAATGTAGAGGCATTGTAATCGCCATAGGGCAGCACGGTGGTACAGGGGTTAGTACGTGTGCCTCACAATATGAAGGTCTTGGATTCGAGCCCCAAGCTTGAGGTCTTTCTGTATGGAGTTCAGTGTTTCCCATAAACTGCCAAGATACCTGTGGCGGTGGGGGCGTGGTCACCATGACATCATCGAGGAATTTGCATAATTTACTACAATGATATGATTTTCTCTAAAAAGGCTCAAAAAATGTATACTTACTAATTAATAATAACAGTTTTGTTTTAAACATCCATCCATCCATCCATCCATCCATCCATCCATCCATTTTACAATATAATTACAACACTTTATGTACATATTTATATACAGATTTGAACAATAAGTTATTCACTGAAATATATTTATTAATTGTGGTTCTTACAAAAAATATATCTTATAAAAATATAAAAGCTAAAATGTCTCTTAAAGCTCTGCCCCTTTAATTAGTGCATACTAAATAATTTAACTTTAGCCTACTACTACAACCATATTATTTACCAGCAACATAAAGTGAAACAGAGGCAGAGGTGTCCTGCCACAGTCAGTAACAAATAAACAGAAAACAGTAGTGGTGGTAGATAGACACAAAGCTTCATCAAACATCTGATACACTGAACAAAGAGCTCCAAAAATCTTGATCCTACACTTCTCTTTTGTAAAGTAAATCTGAACAGCCGATATGGGCATCTACATCAACTATATGATTTGCCTGAGAAGCTTGACAGGACACAAAAAAATAAATAAATACATTTTAAAAAATTAAAACCGATACCGATCATTTTGAAACCGATAATTTCTGATATTACATTTTAAAGCATTTATCGGCCTATAATATCAGCAGTCCGATATTATCGGACATCCCTAATTCTGAATGTTGCTGGGTTTGGTTTTAGAATTGGAATTGTATTATTATGGTATTATTGTGTATTAATTTGTTGGACTGATTAATAAAAAAGAGAAAAATAACAAACAAACAAACTTGTTGGTTTTCTGTCTTAATATTAACAGTAGATACCTTATTTTTACACTGGTAAGACACTGACATTACTTGAAATATTGGCTGTACAGTCAAGGTTTCATGATGCTTGACTCTAAAGCAGGTCTTTGCTATGTTTGGAACAGCATGTGCAACCACAACGCGGGTCCAGTGAGGCTATGCAACATGCATAAACACCTCCTCGAAATAGAAAATCATGAATGTGTGTGTGTGATGTCTTTGTGTGCGCTGTTAGATATGCTTTGACGCTGTTTCTGTGTCGGATTGAACCCGTTAGCAACGCCCCCGCTTCTAAACTCTGCGCTTCAAACCGCTGCTCGCTAGCATTGATTAAACCGGTTTGAGGATGTGCTATCAACGCGAGCGGCCCTCATTGCGTTTAGGAGGTGGTCGAACGCTAAGGAGGAGGATAGCCACAGGCAGTGGAATCTCCTCTGATCTTCACTTGTCTCAGTCTCTCAAACTCTGGAGGAGCTGGAGTGGGGGTGGAGGGCGTTCATATAGAACTAGGCCAGTGTCACAGAACACTCATCTACCCCTGGAGGGAAATCAAATAAAATCTTTTCAGTTTCTCCCCCCCCCCTCTCAATGATGAACCTCCCCCTCCTTCCATCTTTCTGGTCTAGATGGAGGTAGAGAAGGCACGAGGCGAGCGGCGCCGAGCTATTCCACAGTCTTGTCACTCAACGTAGAGAAGCGGAAATTCAAAGTCACCTGCATCTCCTTCGGAGGCTGCGGGCTAGCTGATGCTAACCAGTTAGCAGGGGCAACACGGCTGAGGGGGGCCCTGATATGAAGCCGTTTTATGCGGCTTTCTGATCGCAGCGTGACACAGAGGAGGTAAGGAATGTGCCGGAAAGGGAAGGAATTTTTTTATTTTGCTGTTGTACCCTGTGTAGCGAAAGCTAGGTATGGTGGTGCATGCTGACCACCTCCACTTGTGTGTGTGTCTGTGTGTGTGTGTGTTTCTACTCTTCTTGAGACATCAACAAGGAAAAGTACCTTCCATATGAGGAGGTGTGAACAAGTTAGGACATAAATCATGGTCCCAATACGGAAAACCATTGCATCTAATAGAGAATGTCTCATTTGCACCCCTGGTGGTGAAATCTATCAAAATGAGGGTGGTCCCAAAAAGGAGGGTTTTTTCCAAATTGACTGTGTGTCGGTTTTAAAAGTGCTCCCCCTCTGGTCAACATACGAAATAACAAGTGTGTGTTACAATTGGAAGTGCTCCCCCTCTGGCCAACATATGTAATAATAAGTGTGTGTAAGAAATTGAAATGCATCTTCTTTGGCCAAAATAAAAATAAAATACCGTTTTTTTCGGAACTATAAGTCGCTCCGGAGTATGAGTCGCACCGGCCGAAAATGCATAATAAAGAAGGAAAAAAACATATATAAGTCGCACTTTTTGGGGTCATTTATTTGATAAAACCCAACACCAAGAATAGACATTTGAAAGGCAATTTCAAATAAATAAAGAATAGTGAACAACAGGCTGAATAAGTGTACGTTATATGAGGCATAAATAACCAACTGAGAACGTGCCTGGTATGTTAACGTAACATATTATGGTAAGAGTCATTCAAATAACTATAACATATAGAACATGCTATACGTTTACCAAACAATCTGTCACTCCTAATCGCTAAATCCCATGAAATCTTATACGTCTAGTCTCTTACGTGAATGAGCTAAATAATATTATTTGATATTTTACGGTAATGTGTTAATAATTTCACACATAAGTTGCTCCTTAGTATAAGTCGCACCCCCGGCCAAACTATGAAAAAAACTGCGACTTATAGTCCGAAAAATACGGTATGCATATAGAGACATACTGTAATAACTTGAAGTAAATACTGAAGATTAAAAACCAATTAAAAATTTAAAAAAAATAAAAAATTAACTAAAAGCAGTCTTTTTCTCACAATGTGTCGACTTTTGTTTTTATAAAATGGGGAACAATTTCTCATATCCTTTCTGTATCTGTAATATTGCAATATTTTCTTGTAATATTATTACTTTTTTTAATGTAAAATGATTACTTTTAAACTGCAAAATGGTGACATTTGTCACATAAAATTCTGACTTTTATCACAATATTGCCAATTTTGTTGTTGTTTGTGTAAAATAGTGGATTTTTTTGAGTAAAATTGTGACTTTTGTCATCATTTTGCCAGGTAAAATGCCGATTGTTATTATAATTTTGCCAAAATGTTAAAGTTTTCTTAGAAATTGTGACTTGTGTCAAGTAAAATTATGACTCTTTTCATAAAATAGCCAAACTTTTAAGCTTTTCCTGTAAAATTGCGACTGTTATTGAGTAAAATTCCAACTCTTATCATAATATTGCACAAATGTTCAGTTTTTGTTGTAAAATTTTGACTTGCGTTGAGTAAAATTACGACTTTTATTATAATACTGCCGACATTCTTAAGTTTTTCTTTTGAAATTGTGATCATTTTCTTGTGAAATTCCAACTAATTTTTCACAACAAGCTTTTTTATATTTGCATAGTATGTACTGTATATATTATTAATGTTCTTTCTTTCTTTCTTTCTTTAGTTTATTTCGAACATGAACACACTTACAGTATAATACATCACACAGTTTCATATCATTTCACTTTACATCATGTCCGAAAAGGAGTAGGAAGAAGCAAAGCTTATTTAATCCTACCCCTTTCCCACTTCAGAGCGTTTACAAATATATAGAATCATTTACTGACCTTTTTATAATAAAATAACATCTGTGAATTAGTATACACAACAGTTTTGTAATATGTAATTAATTAATTCAGTCATTAACATACTGAAACAAAGAATATCTTATTTTCAATAAGGTTGAAAGTATTTCTCAATAAGGTTGAAAGTATTTCTCATAATTCTTCTTCTTTGCACTTTGTAAGCACTATTGTTGTAAATACACATCTTTATATGTCTAGAAAGGGTGGTCCGAAAGATGGAGGCATTTATCGGAGGTCTCAAGAAGGTGACAAATACACATTCATGTGTGTGTGTGTGTGTGTGTGTGTGTGTGTGTGTGTGTGTGTGTGTGTGTGTGTGTGTTGACTCGATGCATGACGGCCTCTCCTAACCTGCTTCTCTTTTATCTTTAAAGGGGATCGAATGCTTAGGTGACAAAAAAAGGGGCCCCATCTGTATCACTTCGATCAAACACTTAAGAATATAAAATGCAACCTTGTCAAGTATTTCATACTGTGGAACCTCTGAAGGTAAATGCCCAAATGCCAACAAGTATCGAAATAAAGTCTACATGTTCTGCTTTTTCTTTGGCTTTTTTAAAACTTTTTTTTTTTTAAAGGACCACCCTCATCATCAGACGGAAGCCAAAGGAAGTTACAAAATTGTCACTTGTTATTAAAAGGTAATTTAGCGTAAGTTTTGGTTTACAATTAGGAATGTTTAAAAATGTGTGATGCTGTCCTTTTGAGGAGGCAAAGTACTGAAAAAAATTGATTTCAATTAATTTAAATGGGCTACGTTGATTTGAGATCGAAGCGTTTAAGTTACGAACTCGGTCACCGAACTAACTGAGCTTGTAGGTTGAGGTACTTCTGTAGTTCACTGTGCAACCTACTAATAAAAGTCTCAATCATTCACAAATTTGTTTAAATCTGCATTAGTGAGCACATGTCATTTGAAGATCAAATCCATGCATCTTACAGCTGTGACATATGAAGATGATTATTATTGCACATCTGTGCCTTAGGTTGGCCATAATAAAAAGGCCACACTCAGGATGTAACTATACATTGTGTTAATGATAACCACGATAAAACTCCCGACGGTTGGTATGAAATTAGAATGATCGAAAAACAGTGATTGATAACTGCACTTTGATAAACTCAAGACTGACTGGCACCAGCTTGCTAATTTAAATGCTGACATGAATACAAGGGACATTAATGTCTTTATCCATTAAGAAACAACATATGCCAGTCTAAACTTTTAAACATATTGCTGTCTGAGCATTTAAGCTATTCAATTGTGTATGTTGCACCTACAAGCTCGGATTTCTTAGTACAGAGTAGGGTTGTACGGTATAGGTACTAAATGTATCATATTCGGTACTATACCGCCTCTAAAGAGTACCGGTCCACAACCCACCCACCCCCTGTCGTCGTCACGTCATGTCATTGTTGGTTTACGAGCAGACGAGCATGTTCGGCAGCACACTATCACAGAGCACTTACAAGCAGACACAGTGTGTAGACAGAAAAGGGAGAACGGACGCATTTCGGCTTAAAAACTAACGATAAAGGTGAAGTTATAACACTGAAACGCCCTCAGGAAGAGGTGCTTTAAGACACGGCTAGCTAGCTAGCGGCTAAAGTCCATCCGCAGTCGGCAGTGTTTTAGCTACTTCTAAATCACTAATTCTCGCCTCAATGGCGACAAATAAAGTAAGTTTCTTACAAGTATCATCCCAGCAGGACGAGGAATAGCTAAACATGCTTCACTACACACCGTAGCTCACTGGCGTCACAATGTAAACGAACGCCATTGGTGGATCTACACCTAACATCCACTGTGATGATACCAAGTACAGGAGCGTATCTAGTTGATACTATTATGATTACATCAATATTTTTTAGCATCACACAATCTTTTTTCTTTGTTTTAAAAATCTATTTTATGTTTATAAACTCAGGAAAGGAGGACTTTGAATATGACCAATGTATGATCCTGTAACGACTTGGTATCGGATTGATACCTAAATTTGTGGTATCATCACTAATGTAAAGCATCCAAACAACAGAAGAATAAGTGATTATTACATTTGAACAGAAGTGTAGATAGAACATGTTAAAAGAGAAAGTAAGGAGATATCAACAGTAACTGAACAAGTAGATTGATAATTAATTTTCTACCACTTGTCCTTAATAATGTTGACAAAATACTAGAATGGAAAATTACACAATATGTTACTGCATATGTCAGCAGCTAAATTAGGAGCCTTTGTTTGTTTACTTACTACTAAAAGACAAGTTGTCTTGTATGTTCACTATTTTATTTAAGGACACACTTGCAATAAGAAACATATGTTTAATGTACCCTAAGATTTGTTGTTGAAATAAAGCCAATAATGCAATTTTTTGTGGTCCCCTTCATTTAGAAAAAGTATCCAAAAGTACCGAAAAGTATCGAAATACATTTTGGTACCGGTACCAAAATATTGGTATCTGGACATTACTAGTACAGAGTGATCGTTCTTTACTCAGAGGAATACGAGACAGGGGTGTTTTTACGATGCTGACGAGAGTAGGGCGCCACAAGGCCTGCCAGAAAAATAAATAATAATAACAGATTTTATTTGTTACACACTTTTCATTCAAATAAATATAAAAGTGCTACAGTACAAACCAATATTTAAAGGCCTACTGAAACCCACTACTACCGACCACGCAGTGTGATAGTTTATATATCAATGATGAAATCTTAACATTGCAACACATGCCAATACGGCCGGGTTAACTTATAAAGTGCAATTTTAAATTTCCCGCTAAACTTCCGGTTGAAAACGCCTTTGGATGATGACGTATGCGCGTGACGTAGCCAGTGAAACAGAAGTATCGGTACCCCATTGAATCCAATACAAAAAGCTCTGTTTTCATCTCATAATTCCACAGTATTCTGGACATCTGTGTTGGTGAATCTTTTGCAATTTGTTTAATGCACAATGGAGACTGCAAAGAAGAAAGTTGTAGGTGGGATCGGTGTATTAGTGGCTGGCTGTAGCAACACAACAAGGAGGACTTACTTAGATAGCAGACGCGCTAGCCGACGCTAGCCGCCAACCGCATCTGTGATCGGGTAAAGTCCTTCGTCGCGCCGTCGATCGCTGGAACGCAGGTGAGCACGGGTGTTGATGAGCAGATGAGGGCTGGCTGGCGTAGGTGGAGCGCTAATGTTTTTATCATAGTTCTGTGAGGTCCGGTTGCTAAGTTGCTAAGTTAGCTTCAGCGTCGTTAGCAACAGCATTGTTAAGCTTTGCCAGGCTGAGAACTATTAACCGTGTAGTTACGTGTCCATGGTTTAATAGTATTGTTGATCTTCTGTCTATCCTTCCAGTCAGGGGTTTATTTATTTTGTTTCTATCTGCATTTGAGCCAGATGCTATCACGTTAGCTCAGTAGCTAAAGAGCTTCGCCGATGTATTGTCGTGGAGATAAAAGTCACTGTGAATGTCCATTTCGCGTTCTCGAATCTCATTTTCAAGAGGATATAGTATCAGAGGTGGTTTGAAATACATATCTGTGATCCACAATAGAAAAAGGAGAGAGTGTGGAATCCAATGAGCCAGCTTGTACCTAAGTTACGGTCAGAGCGAAAAAAGATATGTCTTGCACTGCATTCTAGTCATTCACTCTAACGTTCCTCATCCACGAATCTTTCATCCTCGCTCAAATGAATGGGGTAATCGTCGCTTTCTCGGTCCAAATCGCTCTAGCTTCATTGTAAACAATAGGAAAATGTGAGGAGCTGTTCAATTGACTACGTCACGCTACTTCCGGTAGGGGCAAGGCTTTTTTTTATCAGATACCAAAAGTTGCGGTCTTTATCATCGTTGTTCTCTACTAAATCCTTTCAGCAAAAATATGGCAATATCGCGAAATGATCAAGTATGACACATAGAATGGATCTGCTATCCCCGTTTACATAAAAAAAATTCATTTCAGTAGGCCTTTAAATAAAAAAATAAATGCTTAGCGATTAAAACTAAAATTTATAAAACATATATAAAAAATACTAAGACTAAAACATAATTGAAGCATAAACACAAAACATGCAAAATAGTAGGTTTCCAACAGTGTGTCTTTTTATTTTTATTTTTTTTTGTTTTCAAAAAAACTTGGTTAAAAGATTTCAGTGTATACTATAATAATGATAACTGCGCTTGTTTTGGTCACGGTAACTGTGATATGACATTTTCATATCGTTACTTCCCTAGGCAATTATAAAAGACATGGTTTGCAGTTGTGAGGCCGGTTGTGCAGCTAAATTCTCTGACACACATGTGGAGACGAGGCCAAATGTGAAATAAACATTGGCGTCAGCGTGCCTATAGCACGCTCCCTTGACACTTAAACATCTTTGGCATTGTGCTTGGCGACAACCTGAGCATTTTGGGTTGCCCCTCGGTTTTGGCAACCTAGGGCACACCTGTGCAATAATCATGCATCTGGATACGCCACAACTGTAGTGTTGTCCCGATATTTTGGTAACCGTACCAAAATTATTTAGATACTTTTCTGTACTTTTTGGTACTTTTCTAAACAAAGGGGACCACAAAAATGTTCATTATTGGCTTTATTTTAACACAAAATCTTGCGGTACATTAAACATATGTTTCTTATTACAAGTTTGTCCTTAAAGGCCTACTGAAAGTACATTTTTTTATTTAAACAGGGATAGCAGATCCATTCTATGTGTCATACTTGATCATTTCGCGATATTGTCATATTTTTGCTGAAAGGATTTAGTAGAGAACAACGACGATAAAGATCGCAACTTTTGGTATCTGATAAAAAAAAAAGCCTTGCCCCTACCGGAAGTAGCGTGACGTAGTCAATTGAAAGGCTCCTCACATTTTCCTATTGTTTTCAACGCAGCTAGAGCGATTCGGACCGAGAAAGCGACGATTACCCCATTAATTTGAGCGAGGATGAAAGATTCGTGGATGAGGCACGTTAGAGTGACGGACTAGAATGCAGTGCAAGACATATCTTTTTTCGCTCTGACCGTAACTTAGGTACAAGCTGGCTCATTGGATTCCACACTCTCTCCTTTTTCTATTGAGGATCACGGATTTGTATTTTAAACCACCTCGGATACTATATCCTCTTGAAAATGAGAGTCGAGAACACGAAATGGACATTCACAGTGACTTTTATCTCCACGACAATACATCGACGAAACACTTTAGCTACGGAGCTAACGTGATAGCATCGTGCTTAACTGCATATAGAAACAAAATAAATAAATCCCTGACTGGAAGGATAGACAGAAGATCAACAATACTATTAAACCATGGACATGTAAATACACGGTTAATGCTTTCCAGCCTGGCGAAGGTTAACAATGCTGTTGCTAACGACGTCATTGAAACTAACTTAGCAACCGGACATCACAGAGCTATGCTAAAAACATTAGCTATTCACCTACGCCAGCCAACCCTCATCTGCTCATCAACACCTGTGCTCACCTGCGTTCCAGCGATCGACGGTGCGACGAAGGACTTCACCTGATCACAGATGCGGTCGGCGAGACGGAGGAAGTTAAGGTGAGTTCGCCGGCTAACGCGTCTGCTATCCATCTCTGTCTTCCTGGTTGTGTTGCTGTAGTCCGCCGCTAATACACCGATCCCACCTACAACTTTCTTCTTTGCAGTCTCCATTGTTCATTAAACAAATTGCAAAACATTCACCAACACAGATGTCCAGAATACTGTGGAATTTTGAAATGAAAACAGAGCTTTTTTGTATTGTATTCAATGGGGTGCCAATACTTCCGCATCAACTGATTCCGTCACGCGCATACGTCATCATATTTAGACGTTTTCAACCGGAAGTGTGGCGGGAAATTTAAAATTGCAATTTATAAGTTAACCCGGCCGTATTGGCATGTGTTGCAATGTTAAGATTTCATCATTGATATATAAACTATCAGATTGCGTGGTCGGTAGTAGTGGGTTTCAGTAAGACTTTAAATAAAATAGTGAACATACAAGACAACTTGTCTTTTAGTAGTAAGTAAGCAAGCTGACATATGCAGTAACATATTGTGTCATTTATCATTCTATTATTTTGTCAAAATTATTAAGGGCAAGTGGTAGAAAATGAATTATTAATCTACTTGTTCGTTTCGGGCGGTATAGCTCGGTTGGCCATGCCAGCAATTTGAGGGTTCCAGGTTCGATCCCAGCTTCTGCCATCCTAGTCACTGCCGTTGTGTCCTTGGGCAAGACACTTTACCCACCTGCTCCCAGTGCCACCCACATTGGTTTAAATGTAACTTAGATATTGGGTTTCACTATGTAAAGCGCTTTGAGTCACTAGAGAAAAGTGCTTTATAAATATAATTCGCTTCACTTCACTTCATTTACTGTTAATATCTGCTTACTTTCTCTTTTAACATGTTCTATCTACACTTACGTTAAAATGTATTAATCACGTATTCTTCTGTTGTTTGATACTTTACATTAGTTTTGGATGATACCACAAATTTGGCGGACCGGTACTTTTCAGAGGTGGTATAGTACCGAATATAATTCATTAGTATCGCGGTACTATACTAATAACGGTATACCGTACAACCCTAACAGTCGGTCTACCCCAGAAAATGAGAAGTGCTCACTAACAGGGATTCAGACAGATTTGACAACAATCTTTGAGAGAAATACACTTTTTGTGCACATTGAAAAAAATATATATCTTTTGAGTTTAGGTCATGAAAAATGGGAGCTAAAACAAGAGTGTTGCATTCACATTTTTCTTGTCTCACCTGAACAGCGTGCAGGTAAAGCAGCCATGTGGGCAAGTCATACATCCTCTCCTGTTTGCGGGACTTCCGACAGCTGATGATATACATGTGTGCCGTATACCTGCAAAACAACAACAAAAGTATTTGTATCCAAAAAAGTTCAATTTTTTAAGATGCACCTTAAGTCTACAAATTTGAAGCCAAAGTCTCTTACTGCTTTGTGAGATTTGCCATAATACACAAGAAACTAAAGTGATGCTAAATATTTAATGTCGGATAGTGTGACTTGTAATTAATTTGCTTTGTAGCTCCCAGTCTGTTGTTATGTAAAAACAGCAATAAACCAATTGAGGTTAAAATAATTATAGTGTTTTTTTTCAATGGTACAAACACACAATCTTTCTGCAGTCGCACTGAATCTAATGTGTGTAGGTGTACCTAATGAAGTTTCCAGTGACTGTATTTTATTTTAAAAAAACAACAAAAAAAACAACAATTATGTGTCCATCTTTTGACGTTTTAAATGCTTCTTTCATTTCTTTTTTCAGCTGCCAATACTGAATGAATTGCCATCTCTTGCTCGCTCTCACTTTCTCACTCACACACACACACACACACACAA
Organism: Entelurus aequoreus; assembly: GCF_033978785.1. Classification (NCBI taxonomy): domain Eukaryota; kingdom Metazoa; phylum Chordata; class Actinopteri; order Syngnathiformes; family Syngnathidae; genus Entelurus; species Entelurus aequoreus. Next base: position 31,581,960 of record NC_084757.1, read on the forward strand.
ACACACACAGGCAGGCAAACACACAAGCGGCGCACTTCACAAGCGATTACACAAAGTACTGCGAGATTACATCCACCGAAAATCTGACGCCCTTTGCGGATTTAAGTCGGCTTGTCAGCCTTTCAAATACTTTCCCTTTCATTCCTTTGCATGGGTCAGAGGCTGTTGCTAGGCTACCAAACCTACGGAATTCATAAATTGACCAAAAAAAAGGTTTGGATAAATATATACAGGCAGTTTGGATAAATATATACATGCAGTTCAAGGTTAAAATGAGGAAAGCAGAAAATTAATGGACTATTCAAATAAGTGCCAAAGTTGGAACACAGGGCAACTGACTTTTCAAATGGGTTTCTGAATTTAGCATCCGTCCATCCATCCATTTTCTGCAGCTTGCCCCGTTCGGGATCGCGGGGGTGCTGGAGCCTATCTCAGCTGTATTCAGGCGGAAGGCGGGGTACACCCTGGACAAGTCACCACCTCATCACAGGGCCAACACAGATAGACAGACAACATTCACACTCACATTCACACTCTAGGGCCAATTTAGTGTTGCCAATCAACCTATCCCCAGGTGCATGTCTCTGGAGGTGGGAGTAAAAAGGTCATAATAATAAGAGGAAAATATTGTGATCTTATGAGAAAAAATTTCGTAATTTTACAATAATAAAGTTGTAATGTTAGGAGATAAAACATTGTAATCTTACTGGGGAAAAAAACATTTTACGAGAATAATGTCATAATATTAAAAGAAAAACATAATCCGATGGTTATTTTTTTATTTATTTTTTTTACAGGGAAAAAAGCTATATTAAGAGAAAAACGTTGTAATCTTAAGAGACAAAAGTCATACATTTACAAGGATAGAGTCATAATATTAAGAGAAAAATGTAATCGCCTGGACGGAAAAAATAATCATAATTTTAATTCATAAAACTACGAGGAGAAACGTTGTGATTTTATTTGGAAAAAAGTTAAAATTTTACAGGACTAAAGTGATAATATTTACAGAAAATGTTGTGATCTTTTGAGAAAAAAAATTATAATTTTACAATATAAAAAACGTAATATTAAGAGATAAAACATTGTAATTTTACTGGGGGAAAAAATATTTTACGAGAATAATGTCATAATATTAAAAGAAAAACATAATCCGATGGTTATTTTTTTGTATTTTATTTTTTTTATTTATTTTTTTACAGGGAAAAAAAGCTATATTAAGAGAAAAACATTGTAATCTTAAGAGACAAAAGTCATACATTTACAAGAATAGAGTCATAATAATAAGAGAAAAATGTAATCGCCTGGATGGAAAAAATAATCGTAATTTAAATTCATAAAACTACGAGAAAAACGTGATTTTATGGGAAAAAAGTTAAAATTTTACAGGACTAAATTAATAATATTTACAGAAAATGTTGTGATCTTTTGAGAAAAAAATTCATAATTTTACAATATAAAAGTCGTAATATTAAGAGATAAAACATTGTAATTTTACTGGGGGAAAAAATATTTTACGAGAATAATGTCATAATATTAAGAGAAAAACATAATACGATTGTCTTTTTTTTCTACATTTTTACGGGGAAACCAGTTATCATATTAAGAGAAAAAGTTTGTAATTTTAAGAGACAAAAGTCATACATTTACAAGAATAGAGTCATAATATTAAGAGAAAAATTTAATCATCCGAATGGAAAAAATACTCGTAATTTAAATTCCTAAAACTAAGAGAACAACTTTGTGATTTTATGGGAAAAAAGTTAAAATTTTACAGGACTAAAGTAATAATATTTACAGAAAATGTGATCTTTTGAGAAAACATTTCATAATTTTACAATATAAAAGTCTTAATATTAAGAGATAAAACATTGTAATCTTACTGGGAAAAAAATATTTTACGAGTAATGTCATAATATTAAGAGAAAAATATAATCCGTCATTTTTTTTTTTTTTTTTACGGGGAAACAAGTTATAATATTAAGAGAAAAAAGTTGTAATCTGAAGAGACAAAAGTCATAAATTTACAAGAATAGATTTACAATATTAAGAGAAAAATGTAATCGTCCGGATGGAAAAAATAATCGTAATTTAAATTCATAAAACTAAGAGGAGACTAAGGGGACAGCGTGGCACAGTTGAAAGAGTGGCCGTGCCAGCAACCTGGGGGTTCCTGGTTTAATGCCCAGCTTCTACCAACCTAGTCACGTCTGTTGTGTTCTTGAGCAAGACACTTCACCCTTGCTCCTGATGGGTCGTGGTTAGCACCTTGCATGGCAGCTCCCGCCATCAGTGTGTGAATGTGCGTGTGAATGTTTGTGTGAATGGGTGAATGTGGAAATAGTATCAAAGCGCTTTGAGTACCTTGAAGGTAGAAAAGCGCTGTACAAGTACAACCCATTTTACCTTTTTTTTAATTTTTTTTTTAATGTCTCTTTTTAAGAGAAAAACATTGTGATTTTATGGGAAAAAAGTTAAAATTTTACAGGACTAAAGTAAATGTAAAGAAAATGTGATCTTTTGAGGAAAAATGTCATAATTTTACAATATAAAAGTTGTGATATTAGGAGATAAAACATTGTAAGCTTACTGGGAAAAAATATATTTTACGAGAATAATGTCATATTATGAAGAGAAAAACATAATCCAATGGTCTTTTTTCTTTTACATTTTTTACGGGGATACAAGTTATAATATTAAGAGAAAAACGTTGTAATTTTAAGAGACAAAAGTCATAAATTTAAAAGAATAGTCATAATATTAAAAGAAAAATGTAATCGTCTGAATGGAAAAAATAATAGTAATTTAAAATGAATGAAATTAAGAGAAAAACGTGACTTTATGGGAAAAGTAATATTTACAGAAAATATTATCTTTTGAGAAAAAATGTCATAATTTTACAATACAAAAGTCGTAATATTAGGAGATAAAACATTGTAATTTTACTGGGGAAAAAAATATTTTACGAGAATAATGTCATAATATTAAGAGAAAAACAATCTGATGGGTCTTTTTTTTTTTTTTTTTTAATTTTTACTGGGAAACAAGTTATAATATTAAGAGAAAAACTTTGTAATCTCAAGAGACAAAAGTCATACATTTACAAGAATAGTCACAATATTAAAAGAAAAATGTAATCGTCCGGATGGAAAAAAATATCGTAATTTAACATGTCTCTTATTTTCTTTGAAAAAGGAGGCAGTCCTCCATTAGACTCTGCATTGAGGCCTTGAGGATGCTTCTATACAACAACATATTTCGGTGTTTATTGTACTCTGCAGAGGGAAAAAGGCACTGACACACGGGGGCAACATGCGGCCCTTGGGCCAATCCTCCCCACGAGATCATTTATCTGGCCCGCTATACAATTCTAAAAGAAATACAAAGTCAAAGTAAACATTTAAGATTATGATAAACTGTATAACAAGATTTTTGCATACATTTAGGAAAATGCTGCTCTGAGATTTCAGCAAGAGATGTACAAATACCTACAGTCACACACACAACAGTCTACAATCCAGTATAAGATAGGATGGCCGTTTCGAAATGCAGCAGGACAGGAAAAGCTCAAGTAAGACAGTAGAACTGATGGCTGAATATAGGCTGAACATCTTTATCACAATGGTCTATGGTCTAAGAATGCAAAATCAGACGGCAATAAAAATGTTTAAAAGCAGACATAAAGTAAGTTGACCGATGGAGACAATGCACCATGGCAGGTGTTGTTGGAACAGACCAGACTCCATCTGGTGCTGAGGGCCTGAAGAGGGCCCAGACAGACATATATTAATGCCAGAACGCCGACGTCTAGTCAGCCTGCTTGCTTGCCTGCCTCTCCGTCACTCGCCAGACTGAATTTCAATCTCAAAGCCGCCCCCAACCCCCTTTCTCTTCCTCCTCCTATGTGCACCCCATTTATTACCCCCTCAGCAAGGCATTCATTTCGACCACAACTGGACAAACACAGTGTGTGTGTGTGTGTGTGTGTGTGTGTGTGTGTGTGTGTGTGTGTGTGTGTGTGTGTGTGTGTGTGTGTGTGTGTGTGTGTGTGTGCAGTCATCGCATAAATAGTCATGTCAAATTAAATGGTGCCAAAAATGTGTTAGCTGGATGTTGCAATAATCCCTTTAAAGGACAAAAGCACACACATTAAAACACCTTCGTATTGATCAAATTATTAAGAACTTAATATTTAAACACAATATATTTTGGCAATTCCACAGCATCATTTTTTATGTTTATAGCAATGAGATTGATTTTAATGTATCTTAAATCTTTAGAACTCACTTGTCCAAAAAAGTTTAGTTTTTTTTTTTAATAAAGAGGTCCAATTATGATTTTTTTTCTACATGTAAAACACTAATGTGTGGTCTACTTTATAGAACAAGTAATGGTGGTTTTTTTGGTCACAATTTTGCATGGATTATGTTTTACAGACCATCTTTAAATCGCTTTCTGACTAGTCTCTTCAGGGTGCTGTTTCGTGGCCGGTCTTATTTACCTTAGAGAAAAATCTAATTTAAAACATTTGTATGCTCGTACAACACTTACAACCTTTAGCATATCTGTATGTGGAATTAAATTATGGAATGGATTAACCAAATAAATCAAACAAAGCACCAATATGATACAGTTCAAGAGACTGTTCAAACTACAAGTGTTCACAAAGTACACAGAACAAGAATTATGATGAACATCTTGAACCCTTTTTTTTTTATTGAGACAAAGATTATTTATGTATTTAATATGTGTTTGCTTACTATGGTATATTATTTATTTGTTCATTGTTCTGTTACAGAGAACAAGGAAATTGGATAAAATTGCTATGGTATGAAAAGGGGTAGGATTAAATAAACTCAGCTTCTTCCTACTCCTTTTCGGACGTGCTGTAATGAAACTGGAAATGTGTGATGCATTACATTGTATCGTATGCATGTTCCAAATAAACTGAAACTGAACTTCGACCGTCTTCTTGTCAGCCATGTTGTAATTTGTAGCGCTTCACAGTTCGAACTATACACTACTTTGTGGTACAAATGGCAACAGCAAAGGGAGCATGTGCATGTACGAGACAATCTGCCCCGCAACAAGATAGAAAGGAAATAACTGACTTGCGCAAAGCTCTTTGGGTACATCTGTACCATACATGGTAATATCCGCATGGCGATATTATACAAATATATACTTCCTCTGGGTTGGAGGAAGTATAAAAGCAAGATTGTTTTATAAACAGCTGTGCAATGCCTCCATGGTTTAATTTTAGATTTTTGGAAATTATGCAGATCCCAAATACACAAAAACAGGTACTAATAGGTGAGAAAATGTTGTTTTGCATAATACATCCCCTTTAAGTGTGAACATTTTACTTTATGGCACTATATAGGTGAAATATGCGCAAGTTGATTTTTAAATGCATAATTTATATATTATAGTCAAGGTTTCTGTGGTTTATCCGTCATACAGTGCTTAATATAAAATCCCCTGAAGAGCAGAGAAACCTGCAAAACAGGCTTGTAGGGATGAAATAGCCTGTTTTTTCCTAACCTAACGTAATTTATATATTATATAACATTGGTGTTACTGGATGATTTTTAGCTAACACATTTTTAGATAACATTTTGGGATTAAAATCTTGTCTATTTTCTTTTTAACGGGAAATAACATCAGTGTGATGACAGTGTGAATGCTTGTTTCACAGAATTCACATATTCATGCAGGGCAAGTAACATAACCCTATTTCTGTCAGCACTGACAACATTTTCATTGACGTCATTAATGTCAAAGCTTTTTTTTTTTTTTTTAGCATTCACACATTTTGACAAAAACCTTGGTGTTTGTCTTTCAGCATGTACGCGTTATTTTTGTTGAATAATGACTGCCAATATTTGTTTAATACTATTAGTGTCAATATCAGTATTCAGAAGTATGGTAACAGTGTGAATGCTTGCCTCTTTTCATACTACTCAGGCACACAATGAAAATCTAACATTAGCAAGCGCACTATTTTGGCTAAAACAACCTCCAGCTCTATTAAACGATGTGGCTCACTGAGGTGATGCTACAGTGTCACAATATACATAATTGTCTATGGTAAATGTGTAGCTCTGTAGAAGCAAAGGGGCTGTATAGCATGTTTAAAATTCAACAGGTCCTTATAACACAATAACACCCAGAGCAGAACCAGCAAGAGCTACTTTTCAGCCTCAGATGATAGGCAGCATCATTAAAAAAAAAAGGTGGCGCTGCATGACCCCAGCCTCTCTCTAATCTTGCCTCCAGAATCTGCTCCTGTACATCACTCACTCACAGACACCCACACCAGCAAAACGTATATATATGGCACAACGTCGCATGGATGCTATGTTAAGGAGTGGTTTGGACGGCGTCCTCCATAAAGGAGCCTGAGCCTCATGCAGGTTTGACTCCCTGGATAGACTCACATTATGGCAAGGCACCTATAACTTCCCTTAAAAGCATCACATGCAAGAAATTAAGCTTTGCGTATATAGGACTGTCTCAGAAAATTTGAATATTGTGATAAAGTCCTTTATTTTCTGTAATGCAATTAAAAAAAAAAAAAGTCATACATTCTGGATTCATTACACATGAACTGAAATATTGCAAGCCTTTTATTATTTTAATATTGCTGATTATGGCATACAGCTTAAGAAAACTCAAAAATCGGATCTCAAAAAATTTGAATATTTCCTCAGACCAAGTAAAAAAAAAAAGATTCATAACAGCAAAACAAAATCAAACATTTGGGAAAATGTCAATTAATGCACTCAGTACTTGGTTGGGAATCCTTTTGCACGGATTATTGCTTCAATGTGGCGTGGCATGGAGGCAATCAGCCTGTGGCATTGCTGAGGTGCTATGGATGCTTCAATAGCGGCCTTTAGCTCATTTGCATTATTGGGTCTGGTGTCTTTCAGCTTCTTCTTCACAATACCCCACAAACTCTCTATGGGGTTCAGGTCAGGGGAGTTGGCAGGCCAATCGAGGACAGTAATGCCATGGTCAGTACACCAGTTACTGGTGGTTTTGGCACTGTGGGCAGGTGCCAGATCATGCTGGAAAATGACAGCTTTTCAACAGATGGAAGCATGTAGTGCTCTAAAATCTCTAGAAGCGTCTTGACTTGGGCTATGGAAAAGAAGCACTGGACAGTTGCAGAGTGGTCCAGAGTCCTGTTTTCAGACGAAATGGTAAATAAATGGTAAATGGTTGTACTTGTATAGCGCTTTTGTACCCCTTTTTAAGGAGCCCAAAGCGCTTTGACAGTATTTCCACATTCACCCATTCACACACTGATGGCGGGAGCTGCCATGCAAGGCGCTAACCAGGACCCATCAGGAGCAAGGGTGAAGTGTCTTGCCCAAGGACACAACGGACGTGACTAGGATGGTAGAAGGTGGGGATTGAACCAGTAACCCTCAGATTGCTGGCACGGCCACTCTCCCAACTTCGCCACGCCGTCCCCAAAGCAAGTGACTGCCTCCATGCCACGCCGCATTGATGCAGTAATCCGTGCAAAAGGATCCCCATGCAACCAAGTACTGAGTGCATTAATTGACATTTTCAAATGTTTGATTTTGTTTTGCTGTTATAAATCTTTTTTTTTTTTTACTTGGTCTGAGGAAATATTCTTAATTTTCTGAGATACGATTTTTGAGTTTTCTTAAGCTGTATGCCATAATCAGCAATATTAAAAATAATAAAAGGCTTGCAATATTTCAGTTGATGTGTAATGAATCCAGAATGTATGACATTTTTTAAATTGTTTTAATTGCATTACAGAAAATAAAGAACTAATTTTCTGAGACAGTCCCGTATGAAAGGACAAAACATGTACATTTATTTGCTAAATCCTGGAATCTTTCACTGTATCACGTGTAAAACTAGATGCTGAGATGATATTATAGATGTTAAAAAACAAACTAGACAGCAGGCAAAACTAGAATTTCACAATAAACTGCAATATCAAGAGTAAGGAAGTGCACCTTGGCCTTTTTCTAGGTTCAAAGGATTTGACCGAGGTGGGTGGGTGGGTAGGTGGAGTGGTGGAGCACGTGACTGGCACCTTGTGGTCCAATCAGACGCATTTCTTTGCAAACATCCATGCACATTTCGTTTCTAGCACGTAACACGACACAGTGGATGGAATAATAAAAATGCATGCACAATCCTGCATGAAGCACCTCCTCCACGGGTGTCACCTCTCCCCTGCACGGTGTGCAGGCACACACAGAGTAGCGCCATAATCCCCCCCTTTTTTGGGGGTATTTTGCAGGGGTGCTCCAGTCCAGGTTCCACCGGCTTTACAAAAACACATCCAAAAAACGGGACTGCGTGAATGGGGGGGAGAAAAAAAGGAGGCGTATCTTCTCCATGCGATCCACGCGGCGTGATTCCCCCATCCCTCCATCATCGCTGCTTCCATTCCTCCCTCGCATGGCGGGGCGTGACGACCGCGGGATTAGTTTCTACATTCGGTTCTCTAGCTTTATGATATTGCATAAACTCATACAGCTAGATAACCAAAGAGAAAAACTAACCCACATCTCTTAAAGGAGCCGCCGGCGCCATGCAGGGCTTGCTGCGTGGCGGTGGTGGTCACATGGAGGGAGCCATTGCGTCCCCCCCCACCCCCCTCCCTCTCTCCCGCAGCTCTCCCTCCCACTCCCACTCCCACTCGAAGCATCAAGCTGGCGTTCAATGACGATTATTACTACACGACTTTATGACAACCTGCACGGATGAAAGGGGGTTAGTACAAAACGAGGAATCGCAGGTGACGTCATGGAGGCTGACATCATCAGTGGCGTCATCACCAGGGCACGAGTTGCCCACGTGGAGCATGTCCAAGGTGATGCTGATGACGTCACACACACACACACACACACAAAGATAATATGACGTATATTTAATGTATCCACGCTTTCTCTTTAAACAAACGCAACAAACAAATATGTTAAATAATACCTAATAAATAAATGTCCAAACATTATAAAAGAAACCGCATTAGCACTAATCACGGCCAAACTAGTGTATATAGTGTAAAGTGTTTGAGTCATAAGTAGATTAAAAATACACATTTTATAAAAAATTGCATGTATTGTTATTTTGTCTTGCATGATGCTGGTCAACCCAAAAAAAAAAAAAAAAAGTTCCACCTGACTTCCATATAGAGCGGGTAGTTTCTGACCTCAAGTCCGGGCTGGGAGCCTCCCTCCCCGGCCTTAGACAGTCGTAATGGCCGATAACTCACGCGGTGCATGGTTAGTGCAGAAATGATTGAAAAAGACAAACCCCTCACAACGAAACGCACTTTCCAATGTGTGGTAGGTTTAAAATAAATAAATAAAATGTAGTTACAATTAAAACAAATGACACATGAGGGTGGGGTGCCTGCAACAAAGCGGGTGGAAGAGGAGACACGCTATAGGGAGGAAATATACAAGAGGCCTCAAGGATGGTGGATATATGGAAAATAAACATGCAATTTTCAGTTATGTGTACGAGACATCTCCAGACAATTCCCTACTCACTACAAGAGTGTTGATATTACCTTCCTATGAATATGCCTTATATCAAGACAGAGAGAAAACAACTTTACAATTAAATGACAACAAAATCACACACTCATTCCAATCCTCACATTATCTCCTCAGTAATATTTTGAGTTTGAGTTTATTTGGAACATGCATGCATACAACATGATACATCACAATTTCCAGTTTCTCTATTCAACATGTTCGAAAAGGAGTAGGAAGAAGCAGAGCTTATTTAATCCTACCCCTTTGCCTTTACATAGCAGCTGCTAAAACTTTGGTTCACTTCCTGTTCTCAATTTATTCACAATATACTCCATCAGTAATAACAATAAAAATAAATAAATAAATAATAATTAGTGAGGTAAATTATATTTCATATGGTGAGATGTGTAAGATTATCTTGAAAACGAATGGATGGATGAAATGAATTCAGAATGTTTATCATGGTTCTTCTTCTTTGTACTTTGTAAACACTTTAAGTTTGAAGAGTTTCTTGAAGTGGATCATATTAGTACATTGTTTAATTTCTTTGCTTAGTCCATTCCATAATTTAATTCCACACACTGATATACTGAAGGTCTTAAGTGTTGTACGTGCGTACAAATGTTTTAAATTACATTTTTCTCTAAGATTATATTTCTCCTCTTTTGTTGAGAAGAATTGTTGTATATTCTTGGGTAGCAGATTATAGTTTGCTTTGTGTATAATTTCAGCTGTTGTGGAATGTCAGTATTTTTGATTCAATGAATACAGGGTTTGTATGTTCTCTATATCCAACATTATGTATTATTCTAACTGATCTTTTTTGCAGCACTGTTAATAAATGAAGTGTACTTTTGTAGTTTTTTCCCCATATTTCTACACAATACCTCAGATATGGTAACACTAGCGGGCAGTAGAGAATAAAGAGCCTGTAATAAAGAGCAAGCACATTAAATTAAAAAAATTAAGGCTTAAAAAGGCATTTTTATGTTGAGAAATATGTGGGTTTGTACGACATGTTTTCAAGTGTTCAGTAAAAGTTGAAAATATAATTAAATGTTAACACATCACAGTCATTTACACATAATTTTAAATTGAATTATTTAAATGTTGACAGTTCTATACAAGCTATTTGGAACAAAACAATATAGGCCTTTATGAAATATAAATAGTGAAAAAATATCTTTAAAAGTGAACGAGATATATACGCACCCTACGTCACATCCCATTAAATAATCAGTATATAAAGCGTGATACACGCCTTAATTAAAGTTGCGTTTTTGGTTTTCTATAATCAAAATAATTGTTCCTAAAATGTAAAAACGTCTAAAACTGAGGCCGACGTGTTGTCAGCCTTTATAGAACTAAACGACCACTGTCCATGGTGCTGAAATGTAGCTCTGTAACAGACATCCGAAAACAGTAATAATGTAATATACACAAAATGTATTATTGTATAAACTAGCTGTAAAGATGTAAACACATAAAAGCATGTTTTTAATTAAAACATTCAAATATTAGACCTTTTTGAAATTGAATCAGCAAAAAACGAAACTTGATGTAATAAATGCACTCTTCTAACTGGATTGACAAAAGTTTAGAAATATCATTCCTAATGGATTGTATTT
>NC_084757.1:31598126-31630626 GCF_033978785.1 Entelurus aequoreus
CCTTTGTCTAATGCATATATCTTTTTTACTCACTGGCTTTTTAACGCAGCAATTATATTTATATAGCGCTTGTCTCTTGTGACACAAAGCGCTTTACATAGTGAAACCCAATATCTAAGTTACAATTAAACCAGTGTGGGTGGCACTGGGAGCAGGTGGGTAAAGGGTCTTGTCCAAGGACACAATGGCAGTGACTAGGATGATGGAAGTGGGGATCGAACCTGGAACCCTCAAGTTACTGGCACTTGCCGCTCTACCAACCGAGCTATGCCGCCCCAAACATTAAACTGTTTTTAACTTTTTAACTGCTTTTAAATTGCTCTTAAGATAATTTGTATTTGCTTTTTCTGTGTGTTTGTGTGTATTGATATAAATATGTATATTTATATATATATATATATATATATATATATATATATATGTATGTGTGTGTGTATGTATGTATATATGTGTATATATATATATATATATATGTATATATATATATATATATATATATATATATATATATATATATATATATATATATATATATATATATATATATATATATATATATGTATATATATATATATATATATATATATATATGTATATACATATACACACATATACATTTATATATATATATGTATGTGTGTGTGTATGTATGTATATATGTATATATATATACACATATACATATATATATATATATACATATATATATATATATATATATATATATATATATATATATATATATATATATATATATATATATATATATATATATATATATATATATATATATGTATATATATATATGTATATATATATATATATATATATATATATATATATATATATATATATATATATATATATACATATACACACATATACAAATATATATATATATATGTATATACATATACACACATATACAAATATATATATATATATATACATATATATATATATATATATATATATATATATATATATATATATATATATATATATATATATATATATGTATATATATATATATATATATATATATATATATATATATATATATATATATATATATATATATATATATATATTTATATATATATATATATATATATATATATATATATATATATATACACACACACATATATATATATATATATATACATATATATATATATATATATATATATATATATATATATATATATATATATATATATATATATATATATATATATATAAATATATATATTTTTTTACCTCTGTTTTAAATGATTTTTTTTTAGTCTGTCCTTTGCCTGTATTTATTTGTGGTGTACAGCCCTTTGTTCTTCAACTGTGGTTGTTTTTTTAAAGGGCTTTATAAATAAAGTTGGTATGGTATCTTAGGAATGTTATGTGTCTATGTTACGTTGGACGGGCCTCCCTAAATGTGCAAGTATTTGCTCAGACGTTCCACAGTTGTCCTAAAATTTGATACGAATCATATCAAATCTGGTCTTGTATGAATCGGCATGAGCAGGGTGAGTCATGTGTTCATCTTAAAGGTTCATAATAGCAATAATAATACTAATAATAATAAGTGACCGATTCAAGTGTCACCTCTGGGAATTGTAAGTGACCTGACATGGGACATCAGGGGTCAGGGGTCACACACACTGGAAGTCCAACAGGGAACAAATGTTTGTTTACACTTAAGAACACAAAATAACAAAGAAAATGAAAGTGTAGCCTGAATAAATGTGGGAATTACTTTTTTCATACACAAAAGAAAATAAAAAAATAGCATAGGTTTGGTAGTAATAAGATGTGTCCCAGGATGGCGATAAAGATGGGAGATATTGAAAGGAGGTGTGCAAAGACTTCCAGAAGAACAAGCTATTTAGGGAAAGTGTAAAACTATGAAGACATAAATATATATATATAAAAGATGCAAGACTACTCTTTAGACCCAATCATTCATGCCAAATGTACAATAGTATAGTACAAGCAAAACAAAAACAAAAATCCCAGGTAAGAGAAAACATAATAAACAGGCAACTTACTTTGTGATGGATGAAAGAAGAAGAAGAGAGGCGATGCTGGCTCATGCATGGCCTCCTGCAAACAGACTAGTTTTCCTAGACGCTTTCCTGGCTTAATTGGGGACAGGCTGAATTTTATGCAAATGACATCAGTCTGGACGGTGGGGAGGAGGAGGAGGAGGAGGAGGAGGGAGCAAAAGGCCAAAATCTTGCCTCTTTTCCCAGGCAATTCTGTAGGTCAAGTTCACGCGCACTCACAAAAGCCTTGAATAAATGCAGCAGATTGATTGGGGGTAGGCTGGTTGTGGTGTAAGCAACACACACACAGACACACACACACACACACACACACACACACACACGCACACTAGTTTGCATACATTTATTACAATTTGTCCACAAAGAGTTGTAATTTTATCCGGTAAAGACGGGGAAAATGTAAAGAGTCCTCACTCTGACAGCACTTCGTTGAAGAGTATTTTCTTTCAACAGGAGAAATGAGAGAACATTTTAAACTGTCACAACTAGAGATGTCCGATAATGACTTTTTTGCCGATATCCGATATTCCGATATTGTCCAACTCTTAATTACCGAGTCCGATATCAAACGATACCGATATATACAGTCGTGGAATTAACACATTACTATGCCTAATTTTGTTGTGATGCCCCGCTGGATGCATTAAACCAGGGGTTACCAACGCGGTGCCCGCGGGCACCAGGTAGCCCGTAAGGACCAGATGAGTCGCCCGCTGGCCTGTTCTAAAAATAGCTCAAATAGCAGCACTTACCAGTGAGCTGCCTCTATTTTTTAAATTGTATTTATTTACTAGCAAGCTGGCCTCGCTTTGCCCGACATTTTTAATTCTAAGAGAGACAAAACTCAAATAGAATTTGAAAATCCAAGAAAATATTTTAAAGACTTGGTCTTCACTTGTTTAAATAAATTCATTAATTTTTTTACTTTGCTTCTTATAACTTTCAGAAAGACAATTTTAGAGAAAAAAATACAACCTTAAAAATGATTTTAGAATTTTTAAACACATATAACTAACTAATTTCAAAACAAATGTTCCTATGTGAAATAATATCAAGTGAAACAGGACATGATAATGACTTTTTTGCCGATATCCGATATTCCGATATTGTCCAACTCTTAATTACCGAGTCCGATATCAAACGATACCGATATATACAGTCGTGGAATTAACACATTACTATGCCTAATTTTGTTGTGATGCCCCGCTAGATGCATTAAACCAGGGGTCACCTACGCGGTGCCCGCGGGCACCAGGTAGCCCGTAAGGACCAGATGAGTAGCCCGCTGGCCTGTTCTAAAAATAGCTCAAATAGCAGCACTTACCAGTGAGCTGCCTCTATTTTTTAAAATTGTATTTATTTACTAGCAAGCTGGTCTCGCTTTGCCCGACATTTTTAATTCTAAGAGAGACAAAACTCAAATAGAATTTGAAAATCCAAGAAAATATTTTAAAGACTTGGTCTTCACTTGTTTTTTAAATTTTTTTACTCTGCTTCTTATAACTTTCAGAAAGACAATTTTAGAGAAAAAAATACAACCTTAAAAATGATTTTAGGATTTTTAAACACATATATCTAACTAATTTCAAAACAAATGTTCCTATGTGAAATAATATCAAGTGAAACAGGACATGTCGATTTCAGCCCAACTGTACAGGCAATTTATTTAGTTATAGCATATTGTAATAAGAGGGAAACGTTTAAAGTAATATACAGTACAGGCCAAAAAATTTGGACACACCTTCTCATTCTCTCTGCATTTATCCATGTTTGGCGCATTTTAGGAGCTTGATATTTCTGATTAATTACAAAACTTTCAGGAGGTCGTCAAGCAAGTGAACAAGGTATGATTCAAACTTTAACACACTCTTAATATCCAATTATATTAATTATACATCAATTTTATAAAAATAATATGGGCCAAAAGTTTGGACACACCTTCTCATTCAATGCATTTTCTTTATTTTCATGACTATTTACATTGTAGATTGTCACTGAAGGCATCAAAACTATGAATGAACACATGTGGAGTTATGTACTTAACAAAAAAAGGTGAAATAACTGATAACATGTTTTAAATTCTAGATTCTTCAAAATAGCCAACCTTTGCTCTGATTACTTTTTTGCGCACTCTTGGCATTCTCTCGATGAGCTTCAAAAGAATGGTTTTCACTTCACAGGTGTGCTTGAAGCTCATCCAGAGAATGCCAAGAGTGTGCAAAGCAGTAATCAGAGCAAAGGGGTGGCCATTTTGAAGAAACTAGAACAGGGGTCACCAACGCGGTGCCCGCGGGCACCAGGTAGCCCGTAAGGACCAGATGAGTCGCCCGCTGGCCTGTTCTAAAAATAGCTCAAATAGCAGCACTTACCAGTGAGCTGCCTCTATTTTTTAAATTGTATTTATTTATTAGCAAGCTGGTCTCGCTTCACCCGACATTTTTAATTCTAAGAGAGACAAAACTCAAATAGAATTTGAAAATCCAAGAAAATATTTTAAAGACTTGGTCTTCACTTGTTTAAATAAATTCATTAATGTTTTACTTTGCTTCTTATAACTTCCAGAAAGACAATTTTAGAGAAAAAATACAACCTTAAAAATTATTTTAGGATTTTTAAACACATATACCTTTTTACCTTTTAAATTCCTTCCTCTTCTTTCCTGACAATTTAAATCAATGTTCAAGTAAATGTATTGTTTTTATTGTAAAGAATAATAAATACATTTTAATTTAATTCTTCATTTTACCTTCTGTTTTTTCGACGAAGAATATTTGTTAAATATTTCTTCAAACTTATTATGATTCAAATTCAAAAAAAATGTTCTGGCAAATCTAGAAAATCTGTATAATCAAATTTAAATCTTATTTCAAAGTCTTTTGAATTTCTTTTAAAATTTTTGTTCTGGAAAATCTAAAAGAAATAAGGATTTGTCTTTGTTAGAAATATAGCTTGTTCCAATTTGTTATATATTCTAACAAAGTGTAGATTGGATTTTAACCTTTTTAAAACATGTCATCAAAATTCTGAAATTAATCTTAATCAGGAAAAATTACTAATGATGTTCCATAAATTCTTTTTTAAATGTTTTCAAAAAGATTCAAATTAGCTAGTTTTTCTCTTCTTTTTTTCGGTTGAATTTTGAATTTAAAAAAGTCGAAATTGAAGATAAACTATGTTTCAAAATTTAATTGTCATTTTTTTCGTGTTTTGTCCTCTTTTAAACCGTTCAATTAAGTGTAAATATCATTAATTATTAATAATAACATAGAGTTAAAGGTAAATTGAGCAAATTGGCTATTTCTGGCAATTTATTTAAGTGTGTATCAAACTGGTAGCCCTTCGCATTAATCAGTACCCAAGAAGTAGCTCTTGGTTTCAAAAAGGTTGCTGACCCCTGAACTCGAATATAAGATATGATTTCAGTTATTTCACTTTTTTTTGTTAAGTACATAACTCCACATGTGTTCATTCATAGTTTTGATGCCTTCAGTGACAATCTACAATCTACAAAATAAAGATAACACATTGAATGAGGAGAAGGTGTGTCCAAACTTTTGGCCTGTACTGTACACATTTGTTGAAGACACAAAAGGTATACAGGGAGTTGTTTGCAGCATGTTAGTATGGGCTAAGTTTAGTTTCACTTTCAAGGCCAAATTTTGCAAAATAAATGTGCTTCAACGCCACATTTTTTCACTTTCTGAGAAGTTTAGGTTAATATAATTACAATTAAGTTAAACTACTCACTTTGTAAGAGCTGTAGCCGTTTGTGCATACAGTCATACTGCATAATAGCTGGAATTAATATGTGGTGTGTGTGTACACTCGTATGCACGTTACACTTTTATATTTGCATTTTGTATGTCAATATTTAATTACTGAGCACCCAGACAGGTTGTAAGCTCCATCTGTTGTTCTATGGTTGTCATAACACTTTTCTAGTACATTCCTGTGGTATTAAACAAACAAAAAAACATAATAAAGCCAAAGAACAATTAAAACACTTGGGGAGTTAATCCTTTGGTTATCAACTGGTGAGGCTGCAGGAACCAGAATCACCCCTCAATGACAAATTGGTCATTTATACACACACATTTCAAAAATATATTTCTTAATAATGTTGATGATAATAGTTCAAATCAAATAAAACGCCCAAATCCTCATAAAGTTTTAAAAATTGCGATTTAAGTTTACTTTGAACATGCATACAGTTACAACATGATACATCACGATTTCCAGGATCTTATTTAATCCTACCTCTTTTCTATTTCATAGCAATTACTAACACTTTTATTCACTTCCTGTTCTCAATTTGAACACAATTTACTGCATGAATAACACAAATCTAAAAAAAAAAATTAAATAACAAAAATTAAAAAATTGCAATTACTAGCACTTGTGTTCACTTCCTGTTCTCAATTTGGACACAATTTACTCCATAAATAACACAAAACTAAAACGTCCTGTTCTCAATTTGGACACAATTTACTTCATAAATTACACAAATAATATAAAAAATAAATAAATAAATAAATAAAATAAAATTAAAAAAAAAGCAATTACTAACACTTGTATTCACTTCCTGTTCTCAATTTGGACACAATTTACTCCATAAACAACACATATTTAAAAAAATAATAAAAAATAAATTGCAATTACTAACACTTTTATTCACTTCCTGTTCTCAATTTGAACACAATTTACTGCATAAATAACACAAATCTAAAAAAAATTTAAATAACAAAAATTAAAAAATTGCAATTACTAACACTTGTATTCACTTCTTGTTCTCAATTTGGACACAATTTACTCCATAAATAACACACAACTAAAACGTCCTGTTCTCAATTTGGACACAATTTACTTCATAAATTACACAAATAATATAAAAAAATAAATAATAAAATAAAAAAATAAAAAATAGCAATTACTAACACTTGTATTCACTTCCTGTTCTCAATTTGGACACCATTTACTCCATAAACAACACATATTTTAAAAAAAAATAAAAAAATAAATAGCAATTACTAACACTTTTATTCACTTCCTGTTCTCAATTTGAACACAATTTACTGCATAAATTACACAAATCTAAAAAAATAAAAAAATAAAAATAAAATAGCAATTACTAACACTTGTATTCACTTCCTGTTCTCAATTTGGACACAATTTACTCCATAAACAACAACATATTTAAAAAAATAATAAAAAATACATTGCAATTACTAACACTTTTATTCACTTCCTGTTCTCAATTTGAACACAATTTACTGCATAAATAACACAAATCTAAAAAAAATTTAAATAACAAAAATTAAAAAATTGCAATTACTAACACTTGTATTCACTTCTTGTTCTCAATCTGGACACAATTTACTCCATCAACTAAAACGTCCTGTTCTCAATTTGGACACAATTTACTTCATAAATTACACAAATAATATAAAAAAATAAATAATAAAATAAAAAAATAAAAAATAGCAATTACTAACACTTGTATTCACTTCCTGTTCTCAATTTGGACACAATTTACTACATAAATAACACAAAACTAAAAAAAAAAAAAAAAAAAAAGCAATTACCAACACTTGTATTCACTTCTTGTTCTCAATTTTGACACAATTTACTCCATAAATAACACAAAACTAAAACGTCCTGTTCTCAATTTGGACACAATTTACTTCATAAATTACACAAATAATATAAAAAATAAATAAATAAATAAATAAAATAAAAATAAAAAATAGCAATTACTAACCCTTGTATTCACTTCCTGTTCTCAATTTGGACACAATTTACTCCATAAACAACACATATTTAAAAAAATAATAAAAAATAAATTGCAATTACTAACACTTTTATTCACTTCCTGTTCTCAATTTGAACACAATTTACTGCATAAATAACACAAATCTAAAAAAAATTTAAATAACAAAAATTAAAAAATTGCAATTACTAACACTTGTATTCACTTCTTGTTCTCAATTTGGACACAATTTACTCCATAAATAACACACAACTAAAACGTCCTGTTCTCAATTTGGACACAATTTACTTCATAAATTACACAAATAATATAAAAAAATAAATAATAAAATACAAAAATAAAAATAGCAATTACTAACACTTGTATTCACTTCCTGTTCTCAATTTGGACACCATTTACTCCATAAACAACACATATTTAAAAAAAAAAAAAAAAAAAAAAAAAAAGCAATTACTAACACTTTTATTCACTTCCTGTTCTCAATTTGAACACAATTTACTGCATAAATTACACAAATCTAAAAAAATAAAAAAATAAAAATAAAATAGCAATTACTAACACTTGTATTCACTTCCTGTTCTCAATTTGGACACAATTTACTCCATAAACAACAACATATTTAAAAAAATAATAAAAAATACATTGCAATTACTAACACTTTTATTCACTTCCTGTTCTCAATTTGAACACAATTTACTGCATAAATAACACAAATCTAAAAAAAATTTAAATAACAAAAATTAAAAAATTGCAATTACTAACACTTGTATTCACTTCTTGTTCTCAATCTGGACACAATTTACTCCATCAACTAAAACGTCCTGTTCTCAATTTGGACACAATTTACTTCATAAATTACACAAATAATATAAAAAAATAAATAATAAAATAAAAAAATAAAAAATAGCAATTACTAACACTTGTATTCACTTCCTGTTCTCAATTTGGACACAATTTACTCCATAAACAACACATATTTTAAAAAAATAATTACAAATAAATAGCAAATACTAACACTTTTATTCACTTCCTGTTCTCAATTTGAACACAATTTACTGCATAAATTACACAAATCTAAAAAAATGAAAAATAAAAATAAAATAGCAATTACTAACACTTTTATTCACTTCCTGTTCTCAATTTGAACACAATTTACTGCATAAATTACACAAATCTAAAAAAATAAAAAATAAAAATAAAATAGCAATTACTAAAACTTTTATTCACTTCCTGTTCTCAATTTGAACACAATTTACTGCATACATAACACAAATCTACATTTTTTTTAAATAACAATAATTTAAAAATTGCAATTACTAACACTTGTATTCACTTCCTGTTCTCAATTTTGACACAATCTACTCCATAAATAACACAAAACTAAAAATATATATATATATAAATAATAAAAAAAAGCAATTACCAACACTTGTATTCACTTCTTGTTCTCAATTTAGACACAATTTACTCCATAAATAACACACAACTAAAACGTCCTGTTCTCAATTTGGATTCAATTTACTTCATAAATTACACAAATCTAAAAATAAAAAAAAATAAAATAAAAAATAAATAAAAAAATAGCAATTACTAACACTTGTATTCACTTCCTGTTCTCAATTTGGACACAATTTACTCCATAAATAACACAAAACTAAAACTTCCGGTTCTCAATTTGGACACAATTTACTTCATAAATTACACAAATCTAAAAAAAAAAAAAAAAAAAAAAAAATAGCAATTACTAACACTTTTATTCACTTCCTGTTCTCAATTTGGACACAATTTAGTCCATAAATAACACAAATCTAAAACAAATTTATAAAAAAAAGTAGTAAGTTGTAATTCGCGTAGTAAGATGAATAAGATCATCTCATTTTTACTACGTTCGAAATGCTTATCATGATTCTTTGTAAACATTTTGGGCCTGATTTACTAAGATCCAAATAAACAGCGTGTGCAAAAAACTAAATAGCGTGTAGTATGAGTGGGCGTGTTGCGTGTGATCTACCAACACTGCGTGTGCAATCGAAAAGTGGTGCAAAATAAGGATTTTGCCTGCATACAGGGCTTTTACTGCAGAGACACTTAATCATTTTCTGCACATTCATATTATCATGCTGTGTGTGATGTGTTGAACTGGTAGTACACATCTATACTCTTACACCTTTTCTGAATCGTAATCTAGACAACAGAAACGTATGCTCGCTGACACTTCATTCTGTGCACACGGGTGTGGATGGCATCACCGGTGCATTCCTGCGTCTGGTGGAATGAATAAAACGCTAGAAAATGCACAATGAAAGACGTCTTTTCATGTTGGAGATACATTACAGCAATATATTTCCTGAATAAAAAAAACGAACATTAGAAATAAACCCCAAAACGTATCAATTGAGTATGTTTTAATCAGACCCTTAAGTCATCCAACAGTAATAAAATTATAAAAGGAAAATGCTGAATTTACAATATTGTCTAGTATTTTTTATTTCTGACCGTCCAACACACACGTCGAACGGAAGAATTTTCGTCTGTCCATCTTTTGTCTTTGTAGGTCCTTGTGACAAGTGCTAAATAAAACGCAAAATAGTGCTCACTAAATTCATAAATCACATTGCGCGTGCCAAATGATAATATTTATATCTTGTTTTGATGACCCGCGCATATTTTGCATATTGATGAAGACAGGGACGTAACATGGATTGCATGTGTAGTAGAATTTCTGACCTTTGAACTATATTTCGTGTCTATTAAGAATGTCTGCTCATTTCATTTCTCTTCTATTCTATACCATTGAAGGACCAGATGTAGGACAAAGTTGAATATGAAGTCGTGCCGACCAGTCTACAAAATGTTTTGATTGTCTAAGCATGACTAAGGGATTCAAGGATGTTGCAAAACAAACATTTCGAAAACAATGGGACCTTGGGGCATGGGGAAACAGATAAAAATGGCCAGGAGACCAGGACTCTGGGAGATTGCTTGATTCGTGTGTCCTCCGGAGGACGTCTGTTTGTTGCACTTTTGACTATGGGTAAATAAACATTTTGTACTAAACTCACTTTTGTTGCTGTTTAAGCTACGGACAATCCACTACACAAATTGGCGTCACGAACATGATCAAAGTATTCTGGTATTCCTTTACTAAATCAAAGGGTAGGCCACTAATTGTGTTCTGTGAGATCAATCAATCAATGTTTATTTATATAGCCCTAAATCACAAGTGTCTCAAAGGGCTGTACAAGCCACAACGACATCCTCGGTTTTACTGCAGGCTGGTAACAGCGATCGCTCTGTAGGAGGGTCATAGAGGAATTTCGCCTCGTATAAAAACATTGAGGTTTTTGCCTCTTATCTGTGGTAGAGATTTTAAGTTAGTGGCCTACGTCAGAAATCAACACTGGAAGAGGGGTATG
The DNA here is from genome assembly GCF_033978785.1 of Entelurus aequoreus. Taxonomy (NCBI): domain Eukaryota; kingdom Metazoa; phylum Chordata; class Actinopteri; order Syngnathiformes; family Syngnathidae; genus Entelurus; species Entelurus aequoreus. Next base: position 31,609,376 of record NC_084757.1, read on the forward strand.
TAGTAGAATTTCTGACCTTTTAACTATATTTCGTGTCTATTAAGAATGTCTGCTCATTTCAATCAATCAATCAATCAATGTTTATTTATATAGCCCTAAATCACAAGTGTCTCAAAGGGCTGTACAAGCCACAACGACATCCTCGGTACAGAGCCCACATACGGGCAAGGAAAACTCACCCCAGTGAGACGTCAATGTGAATGACTATGAGAAACCTTGGAGAGGACCGCATATGTGGGTAACCCCCCCCCCCCCGCCCCCCTCTAGGGGAGACCGAAAGCAATTGATGTCGAGTGGGTCTGACATAATATCGTGAAAGTCCAACAAATCATGCGAAAGTCCAGTCCATGGTGGGGCCAGCAGGAACCATCCAGAGCGGAGACGGGTCAGCAGCGTAGAGATGTCCCCATCCGATGAACAGGCTAGCGGTCCGCCCCGGGTTGGGAGCAGAGTAGAAAAGAAAAGAAAAGAAACGGCAGATCAACTGGTCTAAAAAGGGAGTCTATTTAAAGGCTAGAGTATACAAATGAGTTTTAAGATGAGACTTAAATGCTTCTACTGAGGTAGCATCTCTAACTTTTACCGGGAGGGCATTCCATAGTATTGGAGCCCGAATAGAAAACGCTCTATAGCCCGCAGGCTTTTTTTGGGCTCTGGGAATCACTAATAAGCCGGAGTTCTTTGAACGCAGATTTCTTGACGGGACATATGGTACAATACAATCGGCAAGATAGGCAGGAGCTTGACCGTGTAGTATTTTATACGTAAGTAGTAAAACCTTAAAGTCGCATCTTAGGTGCACAGGAAGCCAGTGCAGGTGAGCCAGTATAGGCGTAATATGATCAAACTTTCTTGTTTTTGTCAAAAGTCTAGCAGCCGTATTTTGTACCATCTGTAATCTTTTAATGCTAGACATAGGGAGGCCCGAAAATAAAACGTTACAGTAATCGAGACGAGATGTAACGAACGCATGGATAATGATCTCAGCATCGTTTGTGGACAAAATGGAACGAATTTTAGCTATATTACGGAAATGAAAGAAGGCCGTTTTAGTAACACTCTTAATGTGTGACTCAAACGAGAGAGTTGGGTCGAAGATAATACCTAGATTCTTTACCGAGTCGCCTTGTTTAATTGTTTCATTTAATTTCTCTTCTATTCTATACAATTGAATAGACCAGATGTAGGACAAAGTTGAATATGAAGTCGTGCCGACCAGTCTACAAAATGTTTTGATTGTCTAAGCATGACTAAGGGATTCAAGGAAGTTGCAAAACAAACATGTCGAAAACAACGGGACCTTGGGGCATGGGGAAACAGATAAAAATGGCCAGGAGACCAGGACTCTGGGAGATTGCTTGATTCGTGTGTCCTCCGGAGGACGTCTGTTTGTTGCATGGACAAAACAATCCAACTTTTGCACTTTTGACTATGGGTAAATAAACCTTTTGTACTAAACTCACTTTTGTTGCTGTTTAAGCTTCGGACAATCCACTACACAAGCCTTATTCTGTTCACTTAACAGACACAATCCTCTTTGCACACGTTTAGTAGCTCAGCTTTGCGTGTGCTATCAGGTTTGCACATGTTTTACAAACCTTAAGTAAATCAGGCCCTTTGAGTTTGAACAGTTCTTTAAAGGGGCCCTATCATGCAAAATTTTTCTTACCTTTTGATGCCTGCTGGTGTGCATTTGAGATCTGCATAAGTCTTGAAAATTTGAAATCAAAGCGAGGAGGAATTGCAGAGATATTTATAAAATAATCTTGCCTTCCTATGTACTTCCCCCAAACGGTTCATTTGGAATGTGCAAAATTGGTGACATCACCAACTGAGAATATCGCCAGCGGATTATCCATATATGGTAAAAAAAATATCCAAACTGCCTAGCCCTTGTCTGCCATTTTTAGTTTATGCGCACGCACTTGTAGTTTGGATGACAAAATTCCCAAGATTCGACTCGAAGAACAAAAATACTGTTATTGTTTGTATTACCCGACTCAGGACACTATTGAAACTTTTAATCTCATCTGAAAAAGTAAGAAGTGCCTTGTTAACTTTTTTGTCTTGTAGCAATTAGGGTTGTTCGGTATACCGGTACTAATAAAGTACCCCGATACTTATTGATTGAAATCAGTACTACACCGCACTTTCATCTAAGTGCCGCTGTGTGGCAGTGAATTATATTGAGTGTGTCAAAACGCACACACAAAGTGCATACAAGTAATAACATCTTGGAGAGGATGAATGGCAAAAAAGGAAAATTCTACTGGTTAATAAAGAGGGTGTGTGAAGCGCAAAATGGAGGTATTTGGGCTTTAAAACTAACAATAAAGGTGACACTTTAAACAGGGAAGCGCCACGCTATAAGTGTTGCTTTAAAACACGCCTTGCACACACTTAGTTAAATATTTAAATAATAAGCAATCAGATCTGCACAAGTAGTTATAAAGAGTCACCGGTAATAATGTAGTTGTTACACCTGTCCTGCTGTTCTGCTCCGGTGCAGACCGAAGTAGAGGAGCGCGGGGGAGACGTTCCCTTCAGTTCACTTTACCCCACAATGAGTCTGCTGGGATCCGCTTTCCGGTCAGAATTCAGGGCCGCCGATTTGTGACAATCTGGTTGCTTTATTATTAGTTTTGCAGGACACAGCCGGACACATTCATCACTTTACTGGGCAGTGCGTGCGCTCCTCTCTCTCTGTACTCTCCCACTCACTCACTGACGTCACTCAAGACAATACGTTGCCATTCTCACAAACACACATACTGTACGCTACTCTCAAAAGTTAACAGCTCCTCTGTTGCGCACATGTAGATACATAACATGTAGATATATATATGTAGATACATAACATGTAGATACATAACATGTACAAACCCCGTTTCCATATGAGTTGGGAAATGGTGTTAGATGTAAATATAAACGGAATACAATGATTTGCAAATCATTTTCAACCCATATTCAGTTGAATATGCTACAAAGACAACATATTTGATCTTCAAACAGATAAACATTTTTTTTTTTTGCAAATAATCATTAACTTTAGAATTTGATGCCAGCAACACGTGACAAAGAAGTTGGGAAAGGTGGCAATAAATACTGATAAAGTTGAGGAATGCTCATCAAACACTTATTTGGAACATCCCACAGGTGAACAGGCAAATTGGGAACAGGTGGGTGCCATGATTGGGTATAAAAGTAGATTCCATGAAATGCTCAGTCATTCACAAACAAAGATGGGGCGAGGGTCACCACTTTGTCAACGAATGCGTGAGCAAATTGTTGAACAGTTTAAGAAAAACCTTTCCCAACCAGCTATTGCAAGGAATTTAGGGATTTCACCATCTACGCTCCGTAATATCATCAAAGGGTTCAGAGAATCTGGAGAAATCACTGCACGTAAGCAGCTAAGCCCGTGACCTTCGATCCCTCAGGCTGTACTGCATCAACAGGCGACATCAGTGTGTAAAGGATATCACCAGATGGGCTCAGGAACACTTCAGAAACCCACTGTCAGTAACTACTGTTGGTCGCTACATCTGTAAGTGCAAACTCTCCTATGCAAGGCGAAAACCGTTTATCAACAACACCCAGAAACGCCGTCGGCTTCGCTGGGCCTGAGCTCATCTAAGATGGACTGATACAAAGTGGAAAAGTGTTCTGTGGTCTGACGAGTCCACATTTCAAATTGTTTTTGGAAACTGTGGACGTCGTGTCCTCCGGACCAAAGAGGAAAAGAACCATCCGGATTGTTATAGGCGCAAAGTTGAAAAGCCAGCATCTGTGATGGTATGGGGGTGTATTAGTGCCCAAGACATGGGTAACTTACACATCTGTGAAGGCACCATTAATGCTGAAAGGTACATACAGGTTTTGGAGCAACATATGTTGCCATCAAAGCAACGTTACCATGGACGCCCCTGCTTATTTCAGCAAGACAATGCCAAGCCACGTGTTACATCAACGTGGCTTCATAGTAAAAGAGTGCGGGTACTAGACTGGCCTGCCTGTAGTCCAGACCTGTCTCCCATTGAAAATGTGTGGCGCATTATGAAGCCTAAAATAGCACAACTGAGACCCCCGGACTGTTGAACAACTTAAGCTGTACATCAAGCAAGAATGGGAAAGAATTCCACCTGAGAAGCTTCAAAAATGTGTCTCCTCAGTTCCCAAACGTTTACTGAGTGTTGTTAAAAGGAAAGGCTATGTAACACAGTGGTGAACATGCCCTTTCCCAACTATTTTGGCACGTGTTGCAGCCATGAAATTCTAAGTTAATTATTATTTGCAAAAAAAAAAAAAAGTTTATGAGTTTGAACATCAAATATGTTGTCTTTGTAGTGCATTCAATTGAATATGGGTTGAAAAGGATTTGCAAATCATTGCATTCCGTTTATATTTACATCTAACACAATTTCCCAACTCATATGGAACCGGGGTTTGTATATACATAACATGTAGATACATAACATGTAGATACATAACATGTAGATATGTAGACGTGCACACAGTTGCTTGGATTGATGGCAAATATTAGCGGAGTTAAGACCCATCTAACTTCAACTAGTGCAAGTAAAATGACTGAATTTGGTAACAAATTGCTACAATTTGTGTTTTATCTTTAACAGATGCGTGTTTTACCTGCTACATGGCTTATCTGGGTACATTTATACAGAGTTTTGTTTTTAGTACTTACTAATAAAATATTATTTTTTTTAAAGCACAGACCAGGATTGGCAACCATAAATCATGAAGCATTTAATATAATGTATATAAAGCTTTTTAAAAAAAATTATATTCTAATCCAATCCTTGATTATGGCAGACTATATTTAATAAGGAGAATTGTAAATTGTTCTTTGAGTGCAATAGGAAACATATGTTTATTGTATTGCAAGATTTTCTGTTAAAATAAAGCCAAAATTTACACTTTTTCATAGTTCCCTTTATTTGGAAAAGTATCTATATACATTTTGGTACCGGTACCAAATTATTGGTATCGGGACAACCCTAGTGGCAATGTACCTTTTAACTGTGAAGAAGTCGTTCCGAGTGTGTTCAAAGAAGAGTCCTGCCTCACCCACACGCCTTCATAAAAAGATGGATTTTCCGAAAAAGTACTTCTAATAGCTTGCTATGACTATGAAGGAGACAATGAAACGGTAAGTAATAACAGTTGGTTACAGCTGTGTGAATGATGTGTGGCTAGCTTAGCCTTCTACTATAAGACAACAGCATCACCGTCCACCAAAATAGAGACTGATTTTCCTAAAAGCTTGTATTAATTGGAGCAGTGCCTACTCTGTTTGGCAATGGATGATTCATTTATAAAATCTGTTATTACGTACGCAATGTAGCTCGTAGCGTACCTTATAGCCCTGAGCTTTTATTTGTTTACAACTCAAAGCAGCCGAGCAGCCGAGGTTTTTTTTACATGGTAAAGAATAGAAAAGCCTTTTATTGTCAATATACACATGTATACGTCAAAGATCTAGCGTTAGAAAGTTAGACTTAGTTGAAGTTTAACCTTTTCACCTCCTTCCTTGGTGCCGATAACAAACCACAGCGAGCCGCTGATCTCGCTATATCATCTGGGATGTTGAGTTGTGATAAAAGTCACTCAAAACAGATGGCTGGTGTCGGTCACCGATGTCCATAGCGCACAATAAAAGCAAGAAAGCTAAAAAAAAAATACAAAAAAAAGCTTAAAGGCCTACTGAAACCCACTACTACCGACCACGCAGTCTGATAGTTTATATATCAATGATGAAATCTTAACATTGCAACACATGCCAATACGGCCGGGGTAACTTATAAAGTGCAATTTTAAATTTCCCGCCACACTTCCGGTTGAAAACGTCTAGATATGATGACGTATGCGCGTGACGTCAACGATTGATACAGAAGTATTGGTACCCCATTGAATACAATACAAAAAAGCTCTGTTTTCATTTCAAAATTCCACAGTATTCTGGACATCTGTGTTGGTGAATCTTTTGCAATTTGTTTAATGAACAATGGAGACTGCAAAGAAGAAAGTTGTAGGTGGGATCGGTGTATTAGCGGCGGACTACAGCAACACAGCCAGGAGGACAGAGATGGATAGCAGACACGCTAGCCGCCGAACTCACCTTAACTTCCTCCGTCTCGCCGACTGCATCTGTGATCGGGAGAAGTCCTTCGTCGCACCGTCGATCGCTGGAACGCAGGTGAGCACGGGTGTTGATGAGCAGATGAGGGCTGGCTGGCGTAGGTGGATAGCTAATGTTTTTAGCATAGCTCTGTGAGGTCCGGTTGCTAAGTTAGCTTCAATGGCGTCGTTAGCAACAGCATTGTTAACCTTCGCCAGGCTGGAAAGCATTAACCGTGTATTTATATGTCCATGGTTTAATAGTATTGTTGATTTTCTGTCTATCCTTCCAGTCAGGGATTTATTTATTTTGTTTCTATATGCAGTTAAGCACGATGCTATCACGTTAGCTCCGTAGCTAAAGTGTTTTGTCGATGTAGAAAAAGGAGAGAGTGTGGAATCCAATGAGCCAGCTTGTACCTAAGTTACGGTCAGAGCGAAAAAAGATATGTCTTGCACTGCATTCTAGTCCTTCACTCTAACGTTCCTCATCCACAAATCTTTCATCCTCGCTCAAATTAATGGGGTAATCGTCGCTTTCTCGGTCCGAATCGCTCTAGCTGCATTGAAAACAATAGGAAAATGTGAGGAGACTTTCAACTGACTACGTCACGCTACTTCCGGTAGGGGCAAGGCTTTTTTTTAATCAGATACCAAAAGTTGCGATCTTTATCGTCGTTGTTCTCTACTAAATCCTTTCAGCAAAAATATGGCAATATCGCGAAATGATCAAGTATGACACATAGAATGGATCTGCTATCCCCGTTTAAATTTTAAAAAAATCATTTCAGTAGGCCTTTAAAGGCGGGTGGCGAATGCTGACCCAGCGTGAGGGGGTGTGGTGAGGGGAGGTTCGTTTGCAACTGCGCCTCTCAAAATGAGCTGTTTTGAAAGTGAGAAAAAAGCATTAAAATAGGTCTGTGAAACAAAATCTGTGCAAATATTTCACCTAAACACCACCATTACATGTTATGTAGACCACAAGGAGGTGTTTTCCATCTAGAAAAAAAATACAATACAATACAACCTCTTTAAACTGGATCATATTAGTACTTTGTTTAATTTATTTGCCTAATCAATCCCATAATTTAATTCCACATACTTATATACTCAATGTCTTAAGTGTTGTATGTGCATTCAATTGTTTTAAATTACATTTTTATTACAGGTTATATTTCTCGTCTTTTGTCGAGAATCATTGTTGTACAAAACCCAAAACCAGTGAAGTTGGCACGTTGTGTAAATGGTAAATAAAAACAGAATACAATGATTTGCAAATCCTTTTCAACTTATATTCAATTGAATAGACTGCAAAGACAAGATACTTAACATTCCAACTGGTAAACTTTGTTATTTTTTGCAAATATTAGCTCGTTTGGAATTTGATGCCTGCAACGTGTTTCAAAAAAGCTGGCACGAGTGGCAAAAAAGACTGAGAATGTTGAGGAATGCTCATCAAACACTTATTTGGAACATCCCACATGTGAACAGGCTAATTGGGAACAGGTGCGTGCCATGATTGGGTATAAAAGCAGCTTCCATGAAATGCTCAGTCATTCACAAACAAGGATGGGGCGAGGGTCACCACTTTGTGAACAAATGCATGAGCAAATTGTCCAACAGTTTAAGAACAACATTTCTCAACCAGCTATTGCAAGGAATTTAGGGATTTCACCATCTACGGTTCGTAATATCATCAAAAGGTTCAGAGAATCTGGAGATATCACGATAAGGCCGAAAACCAACATTGAATGCTCGTGACCTTCGATCCCTCAGGTGGTACTGCATCAAAAACCGACATCAGTGTGTAATGGATATCCCCACATGGGCTCAGGAACATTTCAGGAAACCACTGTCTGTTACTACAGTTGGTCGCTACATCTGTAAATGCAAGTTAAAACTCTACTATGCAAAGTGAAACCCATTTATCAACAACACCCAGAAACGCCGCCATTTGTTTGAACTCCAACATTTGTTTGACCTTTGAGGCAGATCTGAAGCAAATTTGTGAATGAACAAATGTAACACTTTTGGGATGTTTGTTTATTCTGTTAATAAACAAAAATAGCAGACATGTGTGATGAGACATCAGGGAATATCGCCAGATTTGCACATAACTCAGTGTGACCTCAGATTGCTGATCATCAAAAGATGAACAAAGTGCGCTAAGTTTGAGGCGAAAAATAATATGTCCATTATTTTCCAAGGCAAAAATAATTTCGAATACTGACTATCATTTTTTATTATAATTTTCAGCTACATAGAAACTGTATCTTTATATGTGAATGTGTGTGTGACTTTAAAAACATTTGCTTATTGAGTTTCAAGGCATATACAACTTCCAAAAAAAAATCACACATCAAAAGTTCCTTCCCCCCAAAAAAACAACACACACACACACACAAAACTTAAGAGAACAAAAAATATATACATAAAGTATAAAAAAAATACAGTACAGGCCAAAGATTTGGACACACCTTCTCATTCAATGGGTTTTCTTTATTTTCATGATTATTTACACTGTAGATTGTCACTGAAGGCATCAAAACTATGAATGAACACATGTGGAGTTATGTACTTAACAAAAAAAAAAGTGAAATAACTAAAAACATGTTTTATATTCTAGTTTCTTCAAAATAGCCACCCTTTGCTCTGATTACTGCTTTGCACACTCTTGGCATTCTCTCGATGAGCTTAAGCCATACTTGCCAACCCTCCCGGTTTTACCGGGAGACTCCCGGTATTCAGCGCCTCTCCCGATAACCTCCCGGCAGAAATTTTCTCCCGACAAACTCCCGGTATTCAGCCGGAGCTGGAGGCCACGCCCCCTCCAGCTCAATGCGGACCTGGGTGGGGACAGCCTGTTCTCACGTCCGCTTTCCCACAATATAAACAGCTTGCCTGCCCAATGACGTCATAACATCTAGGGCTTTTAGAGAGTAGAGTGCACAACTGCGCACACAACAAGGAGACGAAGCAGAAGAACGAGGAAGTTACAGACATGGCGACGCCGTCGACGAGCAAGATGGAGAAATACGCTTGCAAGTTCCAAAACGAATGGAAACAAGAATTTCAGTTCATCCGGGACAGTTCGAAGGGGAAGGGGTAAGTAATTATGTTGCCTGTACATTTTGTAGAACAGACTTCTCCATTGAACACGGTGGCCGAAATGATATACTCAGTCATGAACGGAGAAGGTAAACAGAACAATACTGCCATCTACTGGATAGCCTCCGGAACACTCAAATTCAAGTATTTATTTTATTTATATGTATAATAAAATACATACATATAGCTAGAACTCACTGAAAGTCAAGTATTTCATACATATATATATATATATATATATATATATATATATATATATATATATATATATATATATATATATATATATATATATATATATATATATATATATATATATATATATTTCAGGTGACTACCTCTTGAAGCTCATCGCGAGAATGCCAAGAGTGTGCAAAAAAAGTAATCAGAGCGAAGGTGGCTATTTTGAAGAAACTAGAATATAAAACATGTTTTTACTTATTTCACCTTTTTTTTTGTTAAGTACATAACTCCACATGTGTTCATTCATAGTTTTGATGCCTTCAGTGACAATCTACAATGTAAATAGTCATGAAAATAAAAAAAAACGCATTGAATGAGGAGAAGGTGTGTCCAAACTTTTGGCCTGTACTATATAGAGTGTCCGCCCTGAGATCGGTAGGTCGTGAGTTCAAACCCTGGCCAAGTCATACCAAAGACTGTAAAAATGGGACCCATTACCTCCCTGCTTGGCACTCAGCATGAAGGGATGGAATTGGGGGGTTAAATCACCAAAAATGATTCCCGGGCGCAGCACCGCTGCTGCCCACTTTGATTGATTGATTGAGACTTTAATTAGTAGATTGTACAGTATAGTACATATTCCGTACAATTGACCACTAAATGGTAACACCCGAATAAGTTTTCCAACTTGTTTAAGTCGGGGTCCACGTAAATCAATTCATGGTACAAATATATACTATCATCATAATACAGCCATCACACAACTTAATCATCAGAGTATGTACATTGAATTATTTACATTATTTACAATCCGGGGGGTGGGATGAGGAGGGTTTGGTTGATATCAACACTTCAGTCATCAACAATTGCATCATCAGAGAAATGGACATTGAAACAGTGTAGGTCTGACTTTGGTAGGATATGTACAGCGAGAAGAGAACATAGTGAGTTCAGATAGCATAAGAACAAGTATATACATTAGAAATACATTTGATTATTTACATTTGGTTATTTACAATCCGGGGAGGTGGGATGTGGAAGGGGGAGGGTGTTAGTCAAGGGTTGAAGTTGCCTGGAGGATAGAGATGCACTTTCTTTTACACCTGTTGGGACTGTTGGGTGATCAAGGGTGATGGGTCAAATGCAGAGAATAATTTGGCCACACCTAGTGTGTGTGTGACAATCAGTGGGACGTTAACTTTATCTTAATATATAAACAATAAAAAAATAGATAAAACATTAACATAATAACTTTAATTTTTCGAATTAGTGATTGTACTGCAAAAAACAAACAAAAAAAAGGGATTACTCCCTATATGTGTATGTATATGTATGTATATATATATGTATATACACTACCGTTCAAAAGTTTGGGGTCACATTGAAATGTCCTTATTTTTGAAGGAAAAGCACTGTACTTTTCAATGAAGATAACTTTAGACTAGTCTTAACTTTAAAGAAATACACTCTATACATTGCTAATGTGGTAAATTACTATTTTAGCTGCAAATGTCTGGTTTTTGGTGCAATATCTACATTGGTGTATAGAGGCCCATTTCCAGCAACTATCACTCCAGTGTTCTAATGGTACAATTGGCTCAGAAGGCTAATTGATGATTAGAAAACCCTTGTGCAATCATGTTCACACATCTGAAAACAGTTTAGCTCGTTACAGAAGCTACAACACTGACCTTCCTTTGAGCAGATTGAGTTTCTGGAGCATCACATTTGTGGGGTCAATTAAACGCTCAAAATGGCCAGAAAAAGAGAACTTTCATCTGAAACTCGACAGTCTATTCTTGTTCTTAGAAATGAAGGCTATTCCACAAAATTGTTTGGGTGACCCCAAACTTTTGAACGGTAGTGTACACACACGCACATATATATATATATATATATATATATATATATATATATATATATATATATATATATATATATATATATATATATATATATATATATATATATATATATATATATATATATATATATATATATATATGTCTGCCCTAAATGTCAAAATATTTTTATAAACAGATACATATATATACATATATGTATCTGTTTATATTTAATAATATAATAAATAAAATAAAATATAAACAGATACATATACATAGATACATATATATATATGTATCTGTTTATATTTTATTTTATTTATTATATTATTATATTATTAAATATAAACAGATACATATATATATATATATATATATATATATATATATATATATATATATATATATATATATATATATATATATATATATATATATATATATATATATATATATATATATATATATATATATATATGTATCTGTTTATATTTTATTATTAAATCAAATAAAATATAAACAGATACATATATATACACATATATATATATATATATATATATATATATATATATATATATATATATATATATATATATATATATATATATATATATATATATATATATATATATGTTTTTGTTTATATTTTATTTTATCTATTATATTATTATATTATTAAATACAAACAGATACATATATATATATATATATATATATATATATATATATATATATATATATATATATATATATATATATATATATATATATATATGTATCTGTTTGTATTTTATTTTATTTCTGATTATTATTATTATTATTAATGTATTATTATTATTATTATTTTCTTTGTTTATTTAATCGACGTATTTGTAATGGATAGGAATGTCTGATGCTGGATGTCAATAAAAATAAAATGGAAAAACAACAAAAAAACATTAACATAAAAAAATAAAATACATCAGTCAAATAAGTACAGGTAACTCCACTAACATAGAGGCACTGACAACTGCACTTAAAACCTCCTGATTGGCCCCCCAGACCCCAATTATTATTATATTCGAAATGACTTATTCACAATACACAAGGGTGTAAAAACATTGTCCACCCACAGCGCATAGAGAACAATATAAGGGTCACTTTGATACATTTTGGACCGTTAAGATCAGTAATAATCTATACCATTACCAATAAAGTTGTAGAATAAAACAAGCTTCGGGCAGCAAATGCCACCCTGTCACATTTAGGACCATGTGCATCTTTAGAAAGAATTGTAAAAAAAAAAATATGCCACCGTATTTGACACTTTCCACATTTTAGAAACATTTTCTCTGTCACTTTCACATGCTCTAATCTCATCACGTGTGTTAAATCCAACTCGGTGTGACAGTGAAGGCCCTTCATGGCTGGTTCCCACAGCTCCCCTTGCATGCAGTTAAGTCTAGTCACAAAAAGGAGGCAGCAAAATGAAGGGAGGGTGTAAAACAACCGTGGTGGGAGTCTCCTTTGATGGCAAATATTTGCATATATTCAAATCAGCCATTAAAGAAAAAAAAAAAAAAGAAGAAGAGCATGAGGGCCAGACAAAGGAGAGCCAATGACAGCACCGCATCCCCGCCCGGGGCTTGATGGCGGGCGGCAGTATCCGAGCAGCACCCTGGGGGAGACGCAGGGAAGTGGTGTGGGAACCGAGAGGCCCTCCCAGCCGAAAATAGGGTGTGGGGGGGGGAGGGCACTTGTAGCCCTGTGTAAATTTGCATTTTATTTGTGTCCATTCTTTATCCAGTAATTTGCGGCTGGCCGCTTACTTGCCACAGATGGCTAGCACAGTGACAGGATTAGCATTTGTGTCTGCGTGATGAGAATGGAAGACGCTCGGCAGTGTGTGTGTGTGTGTGTGTGTGTGTGTGTGTGTGTGTGTGTGTGTGTGTGTGTGTGTGTGTGCCTGTTATAAAATTGGGAACAATTTCTCATATTCTTTCTGTTTCTGTAATATTGCAATATTTTCTCGTGAAATTATTACTTTTCTCTGTGAAATGATTACTTTTTATTGCAAAAAGTCATGTAAAAATTCTGACCTTTATCACAATATTGCCAATTTTTTTTGTCGCTCTTGTAAAATAGTGACCTTTTTGGAGTAAAATTATGATTATTATTATAACATTGCCAAAATGTTTAAAGTTTTCTTATAAAATTGTGACTTTCGTCGAGTAAAATAGCGACTCTTTTCACGAAATTGCCAAAAGTTAAAGCTTTTCTTGTAAAATTGCGACTGTTATTGAGTAAAATTCCAACTTTTATTGTAGAATTGCACAAATGTTCAGTTTTTCTTGTAAAATTGCGACTGTTATTGAGTAAAATTCCAACTTTTATTGTAGTATTGCACAAATGTTCAGTTTTTCTTGTAAAATGTTGACTTGCGTTGAGTAAAAGTACGACTTTTATTATAATACTGCCAAAATTGTGAAATTGTGACCTTTTTCTTGTGAAATTCCAACTCATTTTTCACAACAAGCTTTTTTATATCTGCATTGTATGTATATATTATTCATGTTGTAAATACAAATCTTTATATATCTAGAAAGGGTGGTCCTAAAGAGGTAGGCCTTATTAGGAGGTCTCAAGAATGTGTGTGTGTGTGTGTGTGTGTTATAAAATTGTGAACAATTTCTCATATTCTTTCTGTTTCTGTAATATTGCAATATGTTCTCGTGAAATTATTACTTTTCTCTGTAAAATGATTACTTTTTAATGCATATGTCATGTAAAAATTCTGACCTTTATCACAATATTGCCAATTTTTTTTTGTTGCTCTTGTAAAATAGTGACCTTTTTTGAGTACAATTATGATTATTATTATAACATTGCCAAAATGTTTAAAGTTTTCTTATAAAATTGTGACTTTTGTCGAGTAAAATTACGACACTTTTCACGAAATTGCCAAAAGTTAAAGCTTTTCTTGTAAAATTGCGACTGTTATTGAGTAAAATTCCAACTTTTATTGTAGAATTGCACAAATGTTCCGTTTTTCTTGTAAAATGTTGACTTGCGTTGAGTAAAAGTACGACTTTTATTATAATACTGCCAAAATTGTGAAATTGTGACCTTTTTCTTGTGAAATTCCAACTCATTTTTCACAACAAGCTTTTTTATATCTGCCTTGTATGTAAATATTATTCATGTTGTAAATACAAATCTTTATATATCTAGAAAGGGTGGTCCTAAAGAGGTAGGCCTTATTAGGAGGTCTCAAGAATGTGTGTGTGTGTGTGTGTGTGTGTGTGTGTGTGTGTGTGTGTGTGTGTGTGTGTGTGTGAGTGTGTGTGTGTTATAAAATTGGGAACAATTTCTCATATTCTTTCTGTTTCTGTAATATTGCAATATTTTCTCGTGAAATTATTACTTTTCTCTGTGAAATGATTACTTTTTATTGCAAAAAGTCATGTAAAAATTCTGACCTTTATCACAATATTGCCAATTTTTTTTGTCGCTCTTGTAAAATAGTGACATTTTTTGAGTACAATTATGATTATTATTATAACATTGCCAAAATGTTTAAAGTTTTCTTTTAAAATTGTGACTTTTGTCGAGTAAAATTACATCAATTTTCACGGAATTGCCAAAAGTTAAAGCTTTTCTTGTAAAATTGCGACTGTTATTGAGTAAAATTCCAACTTTTATTGTAGTATTGCACAAATGTTCCGTTTTTCTTGGAAAATTTTGACTTGCGTTGAGTAAAAGTACGACTTTTATTATAATACCGCCAAAATTGTGAAATTGTGACCTTTTTCTTGTGAAATTCCAACTCATTTTTCACAACAAGCTTTTTTATACCTGCATTGTATGTAAATATTATTCATGTTGTAAATACAAATCTTTATATATCTAGAAAGGGTGGTCCTAAAGAGGTAGGCCTTATTAGGAGGTCTCAAGAATGTGTGTGTGTGTGTGTGTGTGTGTGTGTGTGTGTGTGTGTGTGTTATAAAATTGGGAACAATTTCTCATATTCTTTCTGTTTCTGTAATATTGCAATATTTTCTCGTGAAATTATTACTTTTCTCTGTAAAATGATTACTTTTTATTGCAAAAAGTCATGTAAAAATTCTGACCTTTATCACAATATTGCCAATTTTTTTTGTCGCTCTTGTAAAATAGTGACATTTTTTGAGTACAATTATGATTATTATTATAACATTGCCAAAATGTTTAAAGTTTTCTTATAAAATTGTGACTTTTGTCGAGTAAAATTACGACTCTTTTCACGAAATTGCCAAAAGTTAAAGCTTTTCTTGTAAAATTGCGACTGTTATTGAGTAAAAGTCCAACTTTTATTGTAGAATTGCACAAATGTTCCGTTTTTCTTGTAAAATTTTGACTTGCGTTGAGTAAAAGTACGACTTTTATTATAATACTGCCAACATTGTGAAATTGTGACCTTTTTCTTGTGAAATTCCAACTCATTTTTCACAACAAGCTTTTTTATATCTGCATTGTATGTATATATTATTCATGTTGTAAATACAAATCTTTATATATCTAGAAAGGGTGGTCCTAAAGAGGTAGGCCTTATTAGGAGGTCTCAAGAATGTGTGTGTGTGTTATAAAATTGGGAACAATTTCTCATATTCTTTCTGTTTCTATAATATTGCAATATTTTCTCATGAAATTATTACTTTTCTCTGTAAAATTATTACTTTTTAATGCAAAATGGAGACATGTCATGTAAAAATTCTGACCTTTATCACAATATTGCCAATTTTTTTTTGTCGCTCTTGTAAAATAGTGACATTTTTTGAGTACAATTATGATTATTATTATAACATTGCCAAAATGTTTAAAGTTTTCTTATAAAATTGTGACTTTTGTCGAGTAAAATTACGACTCTTTTCACGAAATTGCCAAAAGTTAAAGCTTTTCTTGTAAAATTGCGACTGTTATTGAGTAAAATTCCAACTTTTATTGTAGTATTGCACAAATGTTCAGTTTTTGTTGTAAAATTTTGACTTGCGTTGAGTAAAAGTACAACTTTTATTATAATACTGCCAAAATTGCGAAATTGTGACCTTTTTCTTGTGAAATTCCAACTCATTTTTCACAACAAGCTTTTTTATATCTGCATTGTATGTATATATTATTCATGTTGTAAATACAAATCTTTATATATCTAGAAAGGGTGGTCCTAAAGAGGTAGCCTTATTAGGAGGTCTCAAGAATGTGTGTGTGTGTGTGTGTGTGTGTGTGTGTGTGTGTGTGTGTGTGTGTGTGTGTGTGTGTGTGTGTGTATGTGTGTGTGTGTGTTATAAATTTGGGAACAATTTCTCATATTCTTTCTGTTTCTGTAATATTGCAATATTTTTTCGTGAAATTATTACTTTTCTCTGTAAAATGATTACTTTTTAATGCAAAATGGTGACATTTGTCATGTAAAATTTCTGACCTTTATCACAATATTGCCAATTTTTTTTGTCGCTCTTGTAAAATAGTGACCTTTTTTGAGTAAAATTACGATTATTATTATAATATTGCCAAAATGTTTAAAGTTTTCTTATAAAATTGTGACTTTTGTCGAGTAAAATTACGACTCTTTTCACGAAATTGCCAAAAGTTAAAGCTTTTCTTGTAAAATTGCGACTGTTATTGAGTAAAATTCCAACTTTTATTGTAGTATTGCACAAATGTTCAGTTTTTGTTGTAAAATTTTGACTTGCATTGAGTAAAAGTACGAATTTTATTATAATACTGCCAAAATTGTGAAATTGTGACCTTTTTTTTGTGAAATTCCAACTCATTTTTCACAACAAGCTTTTTTATATCTGCATTGTATGTATATATTATTCATGTTGTAAATACAAATCTTTATATATCTAGAAAGGGTGGTCCTAAAGAGGTAGGCCTTATTAGGAGGTCTCAAGAATGTGTGTGTGTGTGTGTGTGTGTGTGTGTGTGTTATAAAATTGTGAACAATTTCTCATATTCTTTCTGTTTCTGTAATATTGCAATATGTTCTCGTGAAATTATTACTTTTCTCTGTAAAATGATTACTTTTTAATGCATATGTCATGTAAAAATTCTGACCTTTATCACAATATTGCCAATTTTTTTTTGTTGCTCTCGTAAAATAGTGACCTTTTTTGAGTACAATTATGATTATTATTATAACATTGCCAAAATGTTTAAAGTTTTCTTATAAAATTGTGACTTTTGTCGAGTAAAATTACGACACTTTTCACGAAATTGCCAAAAGTTAAAGCTTTTCTTGTAAAATTGCGACTGTTATTGAGTAAAATTCCAACTTTTATTGTAGTATTGCACAAATGTTCGGTTTTTGTTGCAAAATTTTGACTTGCGTTGAGTAAAAGTACGACTTTTATTATAATACTGCCAAAATTGTGAAATTGTGACCTTTTTCTTGTGAAATTCCAACTCATTTTTCACAACAATCTTTTTTATATCTGCATTGTATGTATATATTATTCATGTTGTAAATACAAATCTTTATATATCTAGAAAGGGTGGTCCTAAAGAGGTAGGCCTTATTAGGAGGTCTCAAGAATGTGTGTGTGTGTGTGTGTGTGTGTGTGTGTGTGTGTGTGTGTGTGTGTGTGTGTGTGTGTGTGTGTATGTGTGTGTGCGTGTTATAAAATTGGGAACAATTTCTCATATTCTTTCTGTTTCTGTAATATTGCAATATTTTCTTGTGAAATTATTACTTTTCTCTGTGAAA
Organism: Entelurus aequoreus; assembly: GCF_033978785.1. NCBI lineage: Eukaryota > Metazoa > Chordata > Actinopteri > Syngnathiformes > Syngnathidae > Entelurus > Entelurus aequoreus. The sequence continues at coordinate 31,627,373 of NC_084757.1, forward strand.
TGATTACTTTTTATAGCAAAAAGTCATGTAAAAATTCTGACCTTTATCACAATATTGCCAATTTTTTTTGTCACTCTTGTAAAATAGTGACCTTTTTGGAGTAAAATTATGATTATTATTATAACATTGCCAAAATGTTTAAAGTTTTCTTATAAAATTGTGACTTTTGTCGAGTAAAATTACGACTCTTTTCACGAAATTGCCAAAAGTTAAAGCTTTTCTTGTAAAATTGCGACTGTTATTGAGTAAAATTCCAACTTTTATTGTAGTATTGCACAAATGTTCCGTTTTTCTTGTTAAATTTTGACTTGCGTTGAGTAAAAGTACGACTTTCATTATAATACTGCCAAAATTGTGAAATTGTGACCTTTTTCTTGTGAAATTCCAACTCATTTTTCACAACAAGCTTTTTTATATCTGCATTGTATGTAAATATTATTCATGTTGTAAATACAAATCTTTAAATATCTATAAAGGGTGGTCCTAAAGAGGTAGGCCTTATTAGGAGGTCTCAAGAATGTGTGTGTGTGTGTGTGTGCGTGTGTGTGTGTGTGTGTGTGTGTGTGTGTGTGTGTGTGTGTGTGTGTGTGTGTGTGTGTGTGTGTGTGTGTGTGTGTGTGTGTGTTATAAAATTGGGAACAATTTCTCATATTCTTTCTGTTTCTGTAATATTGCAATATTTTCTCGTGAAATTATTACTTTTCTCTGTAAAATGATTACTTTTTAATGCAAAATGGCGACATTTGTCATGTAAAAATTCTGACCTTTATCACAACATTGCCAATTTTTTTTGTCGCTCTTGTAAAATAGTGAAATTTTTTGAGGACAATTATGATTATTATTATAACATTGCCAAAATGTTTAAAGTTTTCTTATAAAGTTGTGACTTTTGTCGGGTAAAATTACGACACTTTTCATGAAATTGCCAAAAGTTAAAGCTTTTCTTGTAAAATTGCGACTGTTATTGAGTAAAATTCCAACTTTTATTGTAGTATTGCACAAATGTTCAGTTTTTGTTGTAAAATTTTGACTTGCGTTGAGTAAAAGTACGACTTTTATTATAATACTGCCAAAATTGTGAAATTGTGACCTTTTTCTTGTGAAATTCCAACTCATTTTTCACAACAAGCTTTTTTATATCTGCATTGTATGTAAATATTATTAATGTTGTAAATACAAATCTTTATATATCTAGAAAGGGTGGTCCTAAAGAGGTAGGCCTTATTAGGAGGTCTCAAGAATGTGTGTGTGTGTGTGTGTGTGTGTGTGTGTGTGTGTGTGTGTGTGTGTGTGTGTGTGTGTGTGTGTGTGTGTGTGTGTGTGTGTGTGCGTGTTATAAAGTTGGGAACAATTTCTCATATTCTTTCTGTTTCTGTAATATTGCAATATTTTCTCGTGAAATTATTACTTTTCTCTGTGAAATGATTACTTTTTATTGCAAAAAGTCATGTAAAAATTCTGACCTTTATCACAATATTGCCAATTTTTTTTGTCGCTCTTGTAAAATAGTGACCTTTTTGGAGTAAAATTATGATTATTATTATAACATTGCCAAAATGTTTAAAGTTTTCTTATAAAATTGTGACTTTTGTCGAGTAAAATTACGACTCTTTTCACGAAATTGCCAAAAGTTAAAGCTTTTCTTGTAAAATTGCGACTGTTATTGAGTAAAATTCCAACTTTTATTGTAGTATTGCACAAATGTTCCGTTTTTCTTGTTAAATTTTGACTTGCGTTGAGTAAAAGTACGACTTTTATTATAATACTGCCAAAATTGTGAAATTGTGACCTTTTTCTTGTGAAATTCCAACTCATTTTTCACAACAAGCTTTTTTATATCTGCATTGTATGTAAATATTATTCATGTTGTAAATACAAATCTTTAAATATCTATAAAGGGTGGTCCTAAAGAGGTAGGCCTTTTTAGGAGGTCTCAAGAATGTGTGTGTGTGTGTGTGTCTGTGTGTGTGTGTGTGTGTGTGTGTGTGTGTGTGTGTGTGTGTGTGTGTGTGTGTGTGTGTGTGTGTTATAAAATTGGGAACAATTTCTCATATTCTTTCTGTTTCTGTAATATTGAAATATGTTCTTGTGAAATTATTACTTTTCTCTGTAAAATGATTACTTTTTATTGCAAAAAGTCATGTAAAAATTCTGACCTTTATCACAATATTGCCAATTTTTTTTGTCGCTCTTGTAAAATAGTGACCTTTTTTGAGTAAAATTATGATTATTATCATAATATTGCCAAAATGTTTAAAGTTTTCTTATAAAGTTGTGACTTTTGTCGAGTAAAATTACGACTCTTTTCACGAAATTGCCAAAAGTTAAAGCTTTTCTTGTAAAATTGCGACTGTTATTGAGTAAAATTCCAACTTTTATTGTAGTATTGCACAAATGTTCAGTTTTTCTTGGAAAATTTTGACTTGCGTTGAGTAAAAGTACGACTTTTATTATAATACTGCCAAAATTGTGAAATTGTGACCTTTTTCTTGTGAAATTCCAACTCATTTTCACAACAAGCTTTTTTATATCTGCATTGTATGTATATATTATTAATGTTGTAAATACAAATCTTTATATATCTAGAAAGGGTGGTCCTAAAGAGGTAGGCCTTATTAGGAGGTCTCAAGAATGTGTGTGTGTGTGTGTGTGTGTGTGTGTTATAAAATTGGGAACAATTTCTCATATTCTTTCTGTTTCTGTAATATTGCAATATGTTCTTGTGAAATTATTACTTTTCTCTGTAAAATGATTACTTTTTAATGTAAAATGGTGACATTTGTCATGTAAAAATTCTGACCTTTATCACAATATTGCCAATTTTTTTTGTTGCTCTTGTAAAATAGTGACATTTTTTGAGTACAATTATGATTATTATTATAACATTGCCAAAATTTTTAAAGTTTTCTTATAAAATTGTGACTTTTGTCGAGTAAAATTACGACACTTTTCACGAAATTGCCAAAAGTTAAAGCTTTTCTTGTAAAATTGCGACTGTTATTGAGTAAAATTCCAACTTTTATTGTAGTATTGCACAAATGTTCAGTTTTTCTTGTAAAATTTTGACTTGCGTTGAGTAAAAGTACAACTTTTATTATAGAACTGCCAAAATTGTGAAATTGTGACCTTTTTCTTGTGAAATTCAAACTCATTTTTCACAACAAGCTTTTTTATATCTGCATTGTATGTATATATTATTCATGTTGTAAATACAAATCTTTATATATCTAGAAAGGGTGGTCCTAAAGAGGTAG
>NC_084757.1:31633126-31713126 GCF_033978785.1 Entelurus aequoreus
TCAGTTGAATGCACTACAAAGACAACATATTTGATGTTCAAACTCATAAACTATATCTTTTTTTTGCAAATAATAATTAACTTAGAATTTCATGGCTGCAACACGTGCCGAAGTAGTTGGGAAAGGGCATGTTCACCACTGTGTTACATGGCCTTTCCTTTTAACAACACTCAGTAAACGTTTAGGAACTGAGGAGACACATTTTTGAAGCTTCTCAGGTGGAATTCTTTCCCATTCTTGCTTGATGTACAGCTTAAGTTGTTCAACAGTCCGGGGGTCTCCCTTGTGCTATTTTAGGCTTCATAATGCGCCACACATTTTCAATGGGAGACAGGTCTGGACTACAGGCAGGCCAGTCTAGTACCCGCACTCTTTTACTATGAAGCCACGTTGATGTAACACGTGGCTTGGCATTGTCTTGCTGAAATAAGCAGGGGCGTCCATGGTAACGTTGCTTGGATGGCAACATATGTTGCTCCAAAACCTGTATGTACCTTTCAGCATTAATGGTGCCTTCACAGATGTGTAAGTTACCCATGTCTTGGACACTAATACACCCCCATACCATCACACATGCTGGCTTTTCAACTTTGCGCCTATAACAATCCGGATGGTTCTTTTCCTCTTTGGTCCGGAGGACACGACGTCCACAGTTTCCAAAAACAATTTGAAATGTGGACTCGTCAGACCACAGAACACTTTTCCACTTTGTATCAGTCCATCTTAGATGAGCTCAGGCCCAGCGAAGCCGATTGCCTTTCTGGGTGTTGTTGATAAACGGTTTTCGCCTTGCATAGGAGACTTTTAACTTGCACTTACAGATGTAGCGACCAACTGTTGGTACTGACAGTGGGTTTCTGAAGTGTTCCTGAGCCCATGTGGTGATATCCTTTACACACTGATGTCGCTTGTTGATGCAGTACAGCCTGAGGGATCGAAGGTCACAGGCTTAGCTGCTTACGTGCAGTGATTTCTCCAGATTCTCTGGACCCTTTGATGATATTACGGAGCGTAGATGGTGAAATCCCTAAATTCCTTGCAAGAGCTGGTTGAGAAAGGTTTTTCTTAAACTGTTCAACAAATTACTCACGCATTTGTTGACAAAGTGGTGACCCTCGCCCCGTCCTTGTTTGTGAATGACTGAGCATTTCATGGAATCTACTTTTATACCCAATCATGGCACCCACCTGTTCCCAATTTGCCTGTTCACCTGTGAGATGTTCCAAATAAGTGTTTGATGAGCATTCCTCAACTTTATCAGTATTTATTGCCACCTTGCTGGCATCAAAATCTAAAGTTAATGATTATTTGCTAAAAAAAAATGTTTATGAGTTTGAACATCAAATATGTTGTCTTTGTAGCATATTCAACTGAATATGGGTTGAAAAGGATTTGCAAATCATTGTATTCCGTTTATATTTACATCTAACACAATTTCCCAACTCATATGGAAACGGGGTTTGTATTTTGGAATATGAAAAAGCCAGGTAAACTCTTTACCTTCTGGGATTTTTTTGTTTAAAACAGTAAAAAAAAAGTATTTATATGATTATCTTTGAGCTTGTTACACTATCCCATGGTGATGCTTGCGGTTGTTGGCATGATCCCTAGCTGTATAGACACCAAGGTGATGTGCAGGTAAACGGTCCTTTTATTAGGGAAAAAACAAGAAGCCCCAGCGTGGCTACAGCTGTAGATCATGGGGGAGCTAAAAAAATAAATAAGGCCAGGCAAGGCAAAAACACCAATAGGCACACCACAAATTACATTCAACAACAAACAGAGCAAAGGGTGGTCAAAGAGGTACTGTATTTTTCGGACTATAAATCACAGTTTTTTTCATAGTTTGGCCGGGGGTGCGACTTATACTCAGGAGCGACTTATGTGTGAAATTATTAACACATTAGCGTAAAATATCAAATAATATTATTTAGCTCATTCACGTAAGAGACTAGACGTATAAGATTTCATGGGATTTAGCGATTAGGAGTGACAGATTGTTTGGTAAACGTATAGCATGTTCTATATGTTATAGTTATTTGAATGACTCTTACCATAATATGTTACGTTAACATACCAGGCACGTTCTCAGTTGGTTATTTATGCCTCATATAACATACACTTATTCAGCCTGTTGTTCACTATTCTTTATTTATTTTAAATTGCCTTTCAAATGTCTATTCTTGGTGTTGGCTTTTATCAAATAAATGTCCCCAAAAAATGCGACTTATACTCCAGTGCAACTTATATATATTGTTACCTTCTTTAGTCCAATGCGGGCCCCAAGTCAAAAAGTTTGGACACCTGGTGTAGACAGTGCACTGCTTTCTCTTCCTGAGATGGCGAATGGCGGTCCAGAATCTCTTCAAAGCTTTCCAGAAGTCCTTCTCCATGGCGTCTCCCAAACTCCTCCCATGTCCGAGTTTTTGTCTCGGCGCCTGGCAAACCTTGGCCTTTCAGTACCTGCCAGATGCTGCTGAGTCTGGTGGGACAAAAAGGCCTGATTAAGGAGGTCCTTCTTCAGCTTGACCACATTCCTCACAGCTACTGTCCACCAGCGGGTTTTGGGATTACCGCCACGACAAGCACCAACCACCTTTATTGTATATACAGTCGTGGTCAAAAGTTTACATACACTTGTGAACAGAGGTGGGTAGAGTAGCCAGAAATTGTACTCAAGTAAGAGTACAGTTACTTTAGAGATTTATTACTCAAGTAAAAGTAAGGAGTAGTCACCCAAATATTTACTTGAGTAAAAGTAAAAAGTATGTTGTGAAAAAACTACTCAAGTACTGAGTAACTGATGAGTAACCTGTTCGTTTAATGATGACGGCAACAAATAATGCACAAAAACATAAAAATAGCAATGAGCAAATTCAGAGCCAGGGATCTCTCTTAAAGGCCTACTGAAAGCCACTACTACCGACCACGCAGTCTGATAGTTTATATATCAATGATGAAATCTTAACATTGCAACACATGCCAATACGGCCGGGTTAACTTATAAAGTGCAATTCTAAATTTCCCGGCAAACTTCCGGCTGAAAACGTTTGGATTTGATGACGTATGCGCGTGACGTCAACCGTTGAAGCGGAAGTATTCGGAGCCCATTGAATCCAATACAAAAAGCTCTGTTTTCATCTCAAAATTCCACAGTATTCTGGACATCTGTGTTGGTGAATCTTTTGCAATTTGCTTAATGAACAATGGAGACTGCAAAGAAGAAAGTTGTAGGTGGGATCGGTGTATTAGCGGCGGACTACAGCAACACAACCGGGAGGACTTTGAGGATAGCAGACGCGCTAGCTGAACAACCTCACCTTGACTTCCACCGTCTCGGTGATCGGGTGAAGTCCTTCGTCGTACCGTCGATCGCTGGAATGCTGGTGAGCACGGGTCGTGATGAGCAGATGAGATCTGGCGTAGGTGCAGAGCTAATGTTTTTAGCATAGCTCTGTCAAGGTTCCGTAGCTAAGTTAGCTTCAATGACGTCGTTAGCAACAACATTGCTAAGCTTCGCCAAGCTGGAAAGCATTAACCGTGTAGTAACATGTCCAAAGTTTGGTAGTAGTGTTGATCTTCTGTCTATCCTTCCAGTCAGGGACTTATTTGTTTTGTTTCTATATGCATTTGAGCCCGATGCTATTGTCAGGTGTATTTATAACGACATGGCTTCCCACACTTGAAAAGGAAGGACTCGATGAGGCTCAGGATTTCACTCGTATTTCAGTTTATTAACTGGAATCTTGGAAGGTGAAAAACCTTTAAACACACAAGAATAAAAGCTTTTAAATAAAATACAGCATTTTGCAACAAACAAAGTAAGTACATTAACTCAGGTATTTTATAAAAGGTAAGTACATTTTTAACATTAATTAATACACATTAACCAGCATTTCACTTAACTTAATTAACTTAGATTAATAAGGTAAATTAGGCATTAAATAAACAGAAATATAGTTCACATGTTAGAACCATCTACTTTTAAAGCAACGTGTTTTACCTTAAGTTTTAGCCTAAATTATTTTATACAGACTTTAGACATGAATTTCTACAACAAGTTTAACTTGACACTTCTCTATTAATTCATATGAAATCAAGCATTTTAAACCAATATTACTGTAGTTTTTAACATAAACACTTTTAACAGAAATACTATTTTTATACATGAATTAAATGTTTTACTTTGCCTTTTAATAAAGCAAAATCCACTCTCTATATTAATATACTTCAAATTACATTTACAAGGCTTTAAGCGCCCTAATTGCCCATTTCTTGTCTCTACAAGTAAAACAAATATTTGTGGTGAATAAGATAAAGAAAAGAAACAAAATAAGCACCAATTGTACCTTATTTAACAGTTCAATTATCTAAATAAACATTCTTCTGAAGTTGAGCTCTGCCATCAATCACAGCGCATAAACTTCAACAGTCGGATCATGATTAAACAGTCCAGTGGAAAGAGGTGAGCTCACCGGTAGTCCGTTTGGTTTGAGTCCTTTTTCCCATGCGTTTGTGAAGTGCTTTCGTGGTTTTAGTGATCGTCTCTGTCTCTGCTGCTCTCAGCTCCGTCCTGCACACTGAATGAAACGGGTGCATTTGTTTGCTTTGTCCTGTCTGCGCTGCTCATCAGTCTGATTGCGCTCACCTGCTGGAGAGCGCACCTGGTGAGGCGCGCCGCGGAGCAGCGCTTCTGCTGTGACGCGCATGCAGCGCTTCTGCTGTGACACGCATGCAGCGCTTCTGCTGTGACGCGCATGCAGCAGCACAGCCGCTGTCACACACACACCTTCAGCCGCACCTCCAGGCAGATCGCCGCAACACCTCCCACTCGATCTTTGCAGTGTAACCTGGAAAGATCGCACCTCTCAGGCGAGCTGGTCTCCCCTGACCTGATCCTCCGCCGGGATGAGGACGACAAGGCGTCGGACGTCTCGATGCAGTATGGTGCCCTGGAAGTCCTTCTCCTTAGACCTGGACTCTTTAACGACAGGGTTTGGAGTCTTCACCTGAACGCACCCACTTGGAGAGACTTTCACGTGGACATCTCGGACAATGCCTTTGGGATCTGCGTTCACACTGACAACTCTTGCTAGCTTGAACTGACCCCTCAGTGCATTTTGGTCGCAGAGCCACACTATGTCTCCAATGGCAGCATTTCTTTCAGCAGTATGCCATTTACTGCGGATGAACAGGTTTGGACCTGCGAGTTGGCTCCAGGACTTCCAAAAGTAGCTGACTTGCATTTGAATCTCTTGCAGCCTTTTGAAGGGGTAAGTTGTGTAGTCGAATGTTTTGAAATCTCCACTTTGTGTGGCTCGACCAAGCAACAGGGTGTTTGGAGTGATGTATTGGATGCCGTCCTCACGGCACTGGACTCTAGCGTCGATAGGCCTTTCGTTGGCAAGGTTGGCGGCCAGCTTGAGTACAGTCAGGAATTCACTGAAGGCAAGGCCTTCTCCTCTACCAAGGCTTTGTAGAGCTCTTTTGGTGATCTTGACAGCAGCTTCGGCGGCACCGTTTCGGTGAGGTGAATCGGCTGGAAGGATTCTCCACATCCAGTCGGTCCCATTCCTGGCAGCATATTCTTCTAGTGATCCTTTGTTTTGTCGTCTCAGGTAACTGTACATCTCTTCAAGGACAGGTTTTGCTCCAATAAAGTTCGTACCTGGATCGGACCAGATCTTCTGAGGATGGCCTCGGACAGAAGTGAACCTCTGGTAAGCAAGTAGAAAGCTCTCCGTTGTTAGCGTGTTTGCCAGTTCGACATGGATGGCTCGGCTGGACATGCAGCAGAAGAGCACGCCCCATACTTTCATGCTCACCCTCCTCTTGACATCATCCTTCACTTGGTACGGTCCGAACAGGTCGACAGATGTGAATTGAAATGGTGCAGCCGGATTCGATCTCTCCTCAGGCAAGTTTCCCATTATTTGCTGGCAGGTCTTTGCTTTTGCTTTCTTGCACACGACACACTTGTCAACAACTTTTTGGGCAATAATTCTTCCTTTGATGACCCATGCTTTCTTTCGCATCCGCAGTGTAGTTCCTGCCACTCCTTCATGTCCCTCACTGTGTGCTTCCCGGGCTAGGAGGGTGGAGATCCAGGCCTGGAACGGTAGCAGGGGAACAGCTCTGTGGTCTTCTCTGAAGGTCTGGATCCTGCCACCACACATCAGGAGTCCGCTTGTTTGGTCCTTGTAAACAACCAGTCTGTCTGTTGTTGTGTTTGGAAAGTGTACGCCCTCCTGTGCTGCCAAGCATAGGTCTCTGAACACATCTTCTCTTTCGTTCACAGTGATGACACCAGATGAAGGTACTGCCTCCCACTTTTCTTTATCGCCGGGGCACAGGAATTTCTTTACTGCTCTCCAAGTCCATACTATTGTCCCGACCAGCCGTCTTAGATTGCTGAAGCGCCTTTCGTCCAGTAGCTTTTGGACTGCTGCTGCTGCAGGTGGTCTTCTGAATCTGGACTCTGTTTCTTGGACTCTTTTTGGGTCCTGTGCTTTCTGTTGACTTCGGGTGAGTACGGCGACAAATGTTTTCTTCTGTATTTTTGTGATATTGTCTCTTGCTTGTGCGGCGACGTCTTTGGCTGATTTCTTCGGCCACTCACTTTCAGGAAGTCGAAGGAACTTTGGACCTGACTGCCACTCGGATTCCTCAGTTAAGTCATTTGGACTGGCCCCTCTGGTTATGATATCTGCAATGTTCTCGGGCCCTGGAATCCACCATCAGTCTTGGACATTTGTGCTGCTTTGGATCTCGCCGACTCGGTTGGCAAAGAAGGTCTGGTAACCATAACTCTCCCGCTGGATTGCGCCTAGGACGGTCTGACTGTCGACGAGATGGTACCACTTCTCAACATCGATTCGGCAGTGTCTCTGGAAGTAGTTCTTCAACCGGGCGGCAAAGACTGCTCCACACATCTCCGCCTTCACAGGGTCACCCTTGTGGTCGAGAGGGGTCAGCTTGGCCTTAGATTCAACTAGCCTCACAACAACACCATGGCTGCAGCTCCAGCGTAGGTACAGCACAGCGCCATATGCGTGCTCACTGCCATCAGAGAAGGTGATGCCACTTGGTTTTGCACGTGGATTTGGTGGTGTCAGGGGTCTGGTGAATCTGAGTTGGCTCAGCTCTGCATAGTCTTCTAGGAGCTTTATGGCATCTTCTCTGAGTCCTTTGGACAAGGCGGCATCCCAGGTGTCTTCTATGCAGTACATGACTTTTGCTTCTTGAAAAGCTCTTCGGATGAGGATGGCTCCCTTCTGCTTTGCAGGAGCCACGAGGCCGAGTGGATCATAGAGACCAGAGACTTGGCTCAACAGTTCTCTTCTGGTGAATGGATCTGGGGTTTGTCTTCTTACTTCATCTCTCAGTAAGTCCTGACCAAGGCGCATTTTCCTCTTCTTCTTGGAGAAGTTCACTGCAACCATGACATGTAGTGTGTCATCCTCAATGGTGTAACCAAGGCCGAGGGCTTTGTTATCCTCTTCAGTGAGCTGGTTTGGCAGGATCATGGTCTTTGACTCCATCTTCTCACCTCTCGGCCCTTTCCTCCCACTTTGATCGGAGTTGACCCAGGGCTTCATGATGAATCCTCCAGCTTTAAGGATCTGTTCGATGTTGGATGTGAGGAGTTTGAGGTGCTGGAGGTTGTTGTGAGAGGTCAGGATATCATCCACATATGCATCTTCCTCTATCACACGTTTCTCTTCTTTGAAGTGTTTGAATGAAGGCAAGTTGGCGGTCTCTCTCATGGCGACTTGGGCTATGCAACCAGCAGGTTTGTCTCCCATGTTGACCCTTGTTATGGCGAAGTCTTCTATTTCAGCCTTTTCAGTGTCACGCCACAGGAACCTGTGCAGGTGGACCTCTCTCTCTTCCAACCAGACAGAGTTGTACATCTTGCGGATGTCACCGAGGGCAGCAAAGACACCAGCTCGGAACCTCAGTAGGACAGCTCTGATTGGGTTCAGGACGTCAGGACCTTTGATTAGTATGTCGTTCAAACTCAGGCCTCTGTACTTCTGGCTGCTGTTCCATACTAGCCTCACTGGGGTGGAGACTGAATGTGGATTTGGTGCAATCAGGTGACTTATGTACCACACTGGCCCAGTCCAACTCTGCAGAACCTCTTTGGATAGCTTCACTGCAGCTTTGCGATGAAGCATTTCATGGACTTGTGACATGTAGGCTGTCTTCAACTCCGGTTCCTTTGCCAGCTGCTTCTCTGTCCTGAGGAATGTGGCTTCAACCGCTCTCCTGTTGTTGGGTAGAGATGCTGGATCTTCTGTCCAGGGATACTTGGCATGCCAGTGGGGATCAGGGCTGTGATGGTCTCCATTCACATACATCAACCCGTTCTTCACTATCTCCATCTCTCTTTCTTCAGCCAGTGTCATTTCTTTTCCCCCGGGTTGGCAATTCCCACAGCGACATCCTCCACATCTTGGCTCACAAGCAGCTCCAATACTTTCCCACTTCCACCACTTCAGAAAGTCTCTGCTGCTAGTGGCTGTATTGGACTGGGTGTGGGGCTTGTCGGGAGACTGGCAGGAGATTGGATCTCTACAGATGAGTTCACTGTATTTGACTGCTGCAGTTCTCATGGATCTTGCGAAGTGTGTCTTTGATGTGTGGGCCATTAAGGTGACTTCTTCAAAGAGGTCCGGGTGTGTGCCTCCGATAGTCTTGCCGAGGGGGCCGTCCCAGAGCACAAGGTTGCCAACAGAACGAACCTTCTGGGGTACTAGCTGGCCTTCCTTGTGGCTGATCAGGAGTTGCACCTCTTTGGGTCTAGCAAGGTCTCTTAGGGGAACATCTGGGAAGATTTTCTGTAGCTTAATAGCTGGAACATGTCTGTGAAACTCTGCAATCTTATCAAGGCCATAGCAGATTAGTTGATGTGACCTGAGGGTCCCTCTCGGAGTGTTGACCCGAATCTTGAGGAGGTAGCGCTTAGTTGCAACAGACACCTTCATCCCTCCAACGCCGTAAACCACCAGTGTCACATCTTCACCTCTCAGGTTCAACTTGCTGGCAGCTCTATGTGTTATATAGTTCGTGTCTGATGCCAGGTCGATGAGGGTCCCAATTCTCTGTCCATCGTTGGCAGTGACATCAAAGAGCATCAGGATCACTGGATACTCATGCAAGCCATTTTCCTCTAGAAGACCTCTTTCAACTGCTGTGGTGTTGTATGCTCTGGATGTGACGTTGCAGAAGGTGTCTCGACACTGCTGCGCCAGCTCAGGGGTAAGCCTGGATAGGAAGTCTTTTTGAGCTTCGGTGTATCTTTTCCCCTCAGCTCTCACTGGACTGGATTTAGGTGTTCTTTGGGACTGGGGTCTGGCAACTGGACAGAGAAGGTAATGGTGTTGGTCTTTGCACTCTGGGTTCCCGCACAGATACGTGGTGTTTCTGCAGGGGTCGCTGCTGTGGACCTCGAGACATCTCTTGCAGGCACCGAGCTGTTGTGCTGCATCCCTCTTCTCCGATGGCTTTAGGTTGATCCTAAACCTTCTGCAGAAATAGAGTCTTCTTCTGTGCTTTGGGTCACCACAAATGATGCAGCCTGCTGTTTCACTGCTGGACTTGGCTGACTTTGTTCTGGCATACTTGATGAGCTTAGTCTGCTCCTTGGCGGGTTCAAAGACGTTGCTCAGTTGATCTAGTTGCTCATATATAGATTCTTGGGACTTTAGGAATGTGATGAGCTTGTCGAAGCGGTTCTGGGGGTTAACAGTGTTTCCTCTGTCAGCAGCATAGGTGAGCCAGTCTTTCTTCAGAGTTTCTGGGAGTTTGCTCTCGATGGATCTAATCACCAGTGGGTTCTTTAAGGCGTCTGCATCATCCAGTTCGTTTAGATCATAAAGGGCCTTTTCCACAGTTTGGATGAGCTCTACGATTTTCCTTGGATGGCCGCTCCTGGCTGATGGTCTTGCTTGTAGCTCTTCTATGATCTCAAGAGCAATGCTGGCTTGGTTCCCAAACCGGTTTTCCAGGACTCTGAAGATCTCATCTGCTGAGCTGTACGTTGACAGACGTAGTTCCCTGGCCACCTTTTCATCAAGGCTATCCAGTAGTTGGAATTTCTTAACCTCTGAAGATCTGGTTGGTTCACCTTGCTTCTGCAGAGCCTCCCATTCCTTCCTCCATCTGTAGTAGTTTCGCTGGTTGCCGGCAAACTTTGGTAAGGCTGTGGCCTTTAGCTTTATCGCTGCCACTGGAGCTGAGCTGCGGGCTGAGATGGGCTGGGGTCCAGCGTCTTTCTTTATACTTGCTGCTTGGATGAGGGGGGCCTTCTGTGACACCAGCTTGGGAAGGACCACCTCGAGCTCTCTTAAACGGTAATCAAAGTCATTTTTCTCGGCAAGCGGAGCCCAGTGGTTCCAGTTCTGGTGCGCTTCCTTTGCCTTGTCCACCAACTTCTGTAGGTGGGTCAGCATGAACTCACAAGCCTCCAGAGTTGTGTCTGGCTGGAAGGAGACGTTCCTGAATTCGGCCTCTGCAACTTGTAGAGCCAGGGAAAGTTCCTTTTCTCCATATGTGGTCCAGAGCGTCTCTCGGATTAGGAGTTTGACTTCTTTCGTCTTCTGCTCACATTCTTTCTCCGTCTTTGCTATGTCGGCTTTCTGGGGGTCGCTCAGCTCCTCAGCGTCTGCCATGTAAGCGGCTTCCACTTCTTCGTTTGCCTCGAAGACACGAGAGCTCTCTAGCATCAGCTTCTTGAAGTTCTCCTGTAACTCCTCCTTAGACATCTCTATGTAGGTTCTCGTAATGTTGTTGGCAAGGCGGGAGAACTGTCTCTTAGCTGTGGCCCTCTCCACTTTCAGTTCATCTGTTGGCTTTGGATCAGCCATCTTGCTCTCTTTGGCTGACAGACAGCAGTCTTTGTCCTCCAGGCCCCAGGTGGAGTGTCCTCCCTCTCGGTGGTGGCCGCAAGTGGAGTCTTTTGCTGGTCACAGACGGTTTTTCACTGTCAGGTGTATTTATAACGACATGGCTTCCCACACTTGAAAAGGAAGGACTCGATGAGGCTCAGGATTTCACTCGTATTTCAGTTTATTAACTGGAATCTTGGAAGGTGAAAAACCTTTAAACACACAAGAATAAAAGCTTTTAAATAAAATACAGCATTTTGCAACAAACAAAGTAAGTACATTAACTCAGGTATTTTATAAAAGGTAAGTACATTTTTAACATTAATTAATACACATTAACCAGCATTTCACTTAACTTAATTAACTTAGATTAATAAGGTAAATTAGGCATTAAATAAACAGAAATATAGTTCACATGTTAGAACCATCTACTTTTAAAGCAACGTGTTTTACCTTAAGTTTTAGCCTAAATTATTTTATACAGACTTTAGACATGAATTTCTACAACAAGTTTAACTTGACACTTCTCTATTAATTCATATGAAATCAAGCATTTTAAACCAATATTACTGTAGTTTTTAACATAAACACTTTTAACAGAAATACTATTTTTATACATGAATTAAATGTTTTACTTTGCCTTTTAATAAAGCAAAATCCACTCTCTATATTAATATACTTCAAATTACATTTACAAGGCTTTAAGCGCCCTAATTGCCCATTTCTTGTCTCTACAAGTAAAACAAATATTTGTGGTGAATAAGATAAAGAAAAGAAACAAAATAAGCACCAATTGTACCTTATTTAACAGTTCAATTATCTAAATAAACATTCTTCTGAAGTTGAGCTCTGCCATCAATCACAGCGCATAAACTTCAACAGTCGGATCATGATTAAACAGTCCAGTGGAAAGAGGTGAGCTCACCGGTAGTCCGTTTGGTTTGAGTCCTTTTTCCCATGCGTTTGTGAAGTGCTTTCGTGGTTTTAGTGATCGTCTCTGTCTCTGCTGCTCTCAGCTCCGTCCTGCACACTGAATGAAACGGGTGCATTTGTTTGCTTTGTCCTGTCTGCGCTGCTCATCAGTCTGATTGCGCTCACCTGCTGGAGAGCGCACCTGGTGAGGCGCGCCGCGGAGCAGCGCTTCTGCTGTGACGCGCATGCAGCGCTTCTGCTGTGACACGCATGCAGCGCTTCTGCTGTGACGCGCATGCAGCAGCACAGCCGCTGTCACACACACACCTTCAGCCGCACCTCCAGGCAGATCGCCGCAACAGCTATCTCGTTAGCTCAGTAGCTAAAGTGCTTCACCGATGTATTGTCGTGGAGATAAAAGTCACTGTGAATGTCCATTTCGCGTTCTCGACTCTCATTTTCAAGAGGATATAGTATCCGAGGTGGTTTAAAATACAAATCCGTGATCCACAATAGAAAAAGGACAGAGTGTGGAATCCAATGAGCCAGCTTGTACCTAAGTTACAGTCAGAGTGAAAAAAAGATACGTTCTGCACTGCATGCTAGTCCTTCACTTTCACGTTCCTCATCCACAAATCTTTCATCCTCGCTCAAATTAATGGGGTAATCGTAGCTTTCTTGGTCCGAATCTCTCTCGCTGCTGGTATAAACAATAGGAAAATGTCAGCAGCCTTTCCTCCGGTGTTGTCACGCTACTTCCGGTATAGGCAAGGCTTTTTTTTTATCAGCGACCAAAAGTTGCGAACTTTATCGTCGTTGTTCTATACTAAATCCTTTCAGCAAAAACATGGCAATATCGCAAAATGATCAAGTATGACACATAGAATGGATCTGCTATCTTTACAAGTGTATGTAAACTTTTGACCACAACTGTATTTTGATGAATGTTTCGGTTTATTATCAAATTATTTTAATATATAAGGTGTTAAAAACCTTTACATTTAAATCAAATATTTAAAATACAGCCCAAGGCTAAATAAGCCCTAAGCTACTTAAAAGTTAAAAGTTGCATTTCTAATTAAAGCGTAAAGCGCTCCATTTCCCCCTCCTTGCACTATAATTTGTCTTAGGGGCTTGCCTGCAGCAGCATCAACCAGGCACTTTATACCGCGTGGAAGTGTTCATTTCATGTAATTTATGTTTACAGACGCCTGCCCGCTGGTGCGTGGAAAGCCACCAGAGATGGTGCTGACGACGCCGCTACTGCTCTCATCAGCAAAGTCATGCTTAGGTGCTCAAATACATGGGGGTGAGGGGGCGGGGGGCTGAAGGATCAGGCACATGTTAGAGGAACGCCACCAATTAGTAGGAAAGTGGGGATTTAACATTAAATTGGGTAGACCACCCAGTTAAAAAAAAAAAAAAGGAATGCGCACGCTCGAACGCATATTTGAATAAGGTGAAAGGATTTGAGGAGAAGGTCCTCGGAGGCCACGCTGGTCCAAAGAGTCTGCACTGTTGGACGCCTTCTTCGCATTAGTAGAGGCTGAGCTGACATTAAGATGCATGCACAGGAAGGTTTCAGTGTTTCCCAGACATTGATTTATTTGTGGCGGCCCGCCACAAAAGAATTACGTCCGCCACAAATAAAAAAAATAAACATAAAAACTTTTTTTTTTTTTGTCCTGTCCAGCTTCTCAGGCAAATCATATAGTTGATGTAGTTGCCCATATAGGCTGTTCAGATTTACTTTACAAAAGAGAAGTGTAGGATACTACTCTTGTTGCCTTATTTGTATTTGACCACTACTGTTTTCTGTTTATTTGTTACTGACTGTGGCAGGACACCTCTGCCTCTGTTTCACTTTATGTTGCTGGTAAATAATATGGTTGTAGTAGTAGGCTAAAATTAAATTATTTAGTATGCACTAATTAAAAGGGCAGAGCTTTAAGAGACATTTTAGCTTTTATATTTTATAAGATATATTTTTTGTAAGAACCACAATTAATACATATATTTCAGTGAATAACTTATTGTTCAAATCTGTATATAAATATGTACATAAAGTGTTGTAATTTCATTGTAAAATGGATGGATGGATGGATGGATGGATGTTTAAAACAAAACTGTTATTATTAATTAGTAAGTATACATTTTTTGAGCCTTTTTAGAGAAAATCATATCATTGTAGTAAATCATGCAAATTACTTGATGATGTGATGGTGCTCACGACCATAGCCACGCCCATAGCCACGCCCCCACCACCACAGGTATCTTGGCAGTTTATGGGAAACACTGTATATATATATATATATATATATATATATATATATATATATATATATATATATATATATATATATATATATATATATATATATATATATATATATATATATATATATATATATGTCTTAATTAGATTATCAAAAAAAAAAAAAAAAATAGTGCTTGATACCGTGGTAGAGCGTAATATGTATGTGTGGGGAAAAAAAATCACAAGACTATTTCATCTCTACAGGCCTGTTTCATGAGGGGTTTCCTCAATCCTCAGGAGATTTTAATGGAAGCATTCACATACCATGGTTTATATAGGGCACAGAGCGGGTGGGTACAGGCAGGCGTGGGGGCGTGGTGATTGGCTCATGTGTTACCTAGGAGGTGTTTCCTTCTGTGACGGCATGCTGATACAATTTCGCTGTGCTTGTTGAGGGATGACAACTCTGGACGGTATATGATAAACAGTTTCTCTTTTAAGCATAGGTTGCATCTTTTATTACCACTGTTGTAAGGTGTGCTGGATGCAAGAATTTGCCATGTTATTGAATATTCAACATTGTTGTCTTTGAGATTCCAAATGTGTTTGCTGAGTTCTTTGCTTGGTAAACGACTGATGGTTGTGCGCACCCCCCGTTGAGAGGGCACAAAACCGACAAAGGCTGTAACTGCCGCAAGAAACCTGATTGCCCTCTCAACGGGGGGTGCTCACAACCATCAGTCGTTTACCAAGCAAAGGTAATACGCAAGGACATTAACACATCCGACACATATGTAGGATTAACTGAGGGAGAATTCAAAACCAGATGGAATAATCACAAAGCTTCTTTCAGATGCAAAAGCCTGCGGAACACTACAGAACTCAGCAAACACATTTGCAATCTCAAAGACAATAATGTTGAATATTCGATAACATGGCAAATTATTGCATCCAGCACACCTTACAACAGTGGTAATAAAAGATGCAACCTATGCTTAAAAGAGAAACTGTTTATCATATACCGTCCAGACTTGGCATCCCTCAACAAGCGCAGCGAAATTGTATCAGCATGCCGTCACAGAAGGAAACACCTCCTAGGTAACAGATGAGCCAATCACCACGCCCCCACGCCTGCCTGTACCCACCTGCTCTGTGCCCTATATAAACCATGGTATGTGAATGCTTCCATTAAAATCTCCTGAGGATTGAGGAAACCCCTCATGAAACAGGCCTGTTTTTCCCCCACACATACTGTACATATATATATATATATATATATATATATATATATATATATATATATATATATATATATATATATATATATATATGTATATATATATATATATATATATATATATATATATATATCAGTGACCTGCAGTCAGGGGAAAGAAAAAAAATGTAAAAAGACAAAAAAAAAAAAAAATTGTTATATGTATCCAGTGATTATACTATAAAGTTATTTTCCATTTAACTTCACCAGTTTTAAATTATTTTTATTCAAAATCGCTGAATTTTCACATTTGCAGTTCAAATACTGAGAAGAGACTTGCGGTGAGTCACCAGCCAGTTGAGCCTCGCCATGGATTGCGCAATGACTCGGCTAACTGCTGGCCTGCTGTGCAGTGAGACCGTATTGCTATAATAATTAAATAATGATAAATGGCTTTTACTTGTATAGCGCTTGTCTACCTTCAAGGTACTCAAAGCGCTTTTGACAGTATTTCCACATTCACCCATTCACACACACATTCCCACACTGATGGCGGTATATGAATTATATTATACATTTCCATAGTTTAGTTAGCTGAGGTATATAATGTACAGTGTATTTTGTCAACAACTGTATGTGTGTAACGTATTTCTTGTGCTGAGCAATCATAAAAGGCTGCAAAAGACGTACTGGGTGAGGCTCGCAGTAATCCCGCCTTCTGGTGGTAGAGGGCGGTAGTGATCCCAGAGATCATTTTTGCGACTACTCGGCTGCAGAAGAAGTGACAACAAGCAGCAACAGTTAGCAGCGATCGTTTGTTTTTTCCTCTTGCCTGGACTTTCAACAAATAAAACAGTTTTCTAAACTGGACTTTCAGTCGAAGCAGGAGGTAATACTTAAAGGATCTCCATCGACACAGAGAGACTTTTAAAACTGAAGAAAGATAAGGAAGATTTCTATAAACAAGTTATCAATGCTTTTGTTCATAACGAGCAGCGCATGGACTTCATTTATAAGTAAAGGTAAGACCATAATAACGTTTTTTTTATTAAATGTGCTTTTTTGTGTGCTACAGTTTGTATGTGTAAAGTTAAAGTTAAGTTAAAGTACCAATGATTGTCACACACACACACTAGGTGTGGTGAAATGTGTCCTCTGCATTTGACCCATCGCCTTGATCACCCCCTGGGAGGTGAGGGGAGCAGTGGGCAGCAGCGGCGCCACGCCCAGGAATCATTTTTGACAGAATGCTGGTATGAGCTTTTAAACATAACCCGTTAACTGCTGCCAATCAAATGGTGAATAAGATACTCTTTAGGGTTCATATGTTTGTAAATCTGACTGTGATGAAGTCAGTGCCTCACCAGCCATGAACCTCACTGCACGTCACTGCTACAGATATTGAAGAGTATAATATTGTTACGCTGCCGAGCTCTAGACAGCACCGACACTCAACAACAACACATTATTTGCAGACTATAATTACTTGTTTGCAAAAAATATTTTTACAACAAATAGGTGAAATTACATAATCTCACGGCACACTCCGCGGCACAGTGGTTGAAAAACACTGCTCTAACACATCTGGAAGGCGTTTTGAGAGGTGGGAGGGGTCTTACCTCCGCCACCTTCTCCTTCTCGGACTGCAGCTGCTCCGAGTGACGGTTGGACAGCAAGTTGGTCTGAAGATTCCATTCCGAACGCAGCTCGTCCAACTCTTTGGTCTTTTCTGACAGAGTCTGATGGACATTTGTAAAATAAACACAAAAACGACTTAAACTTTGATGCATTTTGTACATTAAAGATGGTAAAACTAATGGATGGTATGTCCGTATGTGCTAAACTATTTGAATAAAACATCTCAGCTTTGTGTTACAGGCGACAAGGCAAATTAGTGTGATTTGTATATCATTAATAATGAAATTATTACTACAGGGCCACACATTGGACCCTAGAGATGTCCGATAATGGCTTTTTTACCGATATCCGATATTCCGATATTGTCCAACTCTTAATTACCGATACCGATATCAAGCGATACCGATATATACATTAGTGGAATTAACACATTATTATGCCTAATTTTGTTGTGATGCCCCGCTGGATGCATTAAACAATGTAACAAGGTTTTCCAAAATAAATCAACTCAAGTTATGGAAAAAAATGCCAACATGGCACTGACATATTTATTATTGAAGTCACAAAGTGCATTCTTTTTTTTTAACATGCCTCAAAACAATAACAGTGCAATACTTTTTCATAACATGGTCACTACTGCCTAGTTTCTCTTGTTATATTCTTATTTTACTGTTATATTTTTATTCTCATTGTTGCTTTTTATTTTTATTCTTATTGTAATATTTTTCAATTTTGTTTCCATTTATACCCCCATTATTTACTTTTTACTTTTTAAATTCCATCTCAATTCTGTACACTGCTGCTGGAATTTTAATTTTCCTGAGGGAACTCTCCTGAAGGAATCAATAAAGTACTATCTATCTATCTATCTATCTATCTATCTATCTATCTATCTATCTATCTATCTATCTATCTATCTATCTATCTATCCATCCAAACAGCAGCTTGGAATTTGGGACATGCTGGGGGGGGGGGGGGGGGTAGGGATTAGCGGGGGTGTTTATATTGTAGCGTCCCGGAAGAGTTAGTACTACAAGGGATTCTGGGTATTTGTTCTGTTGTGTTTATGTTGTGTTACGGTGCGGATGTTCTCCCGAAATGTGTTTGTCATTCTTGTTTGGTGTGGGTTCACAGTGTGGCGCATATTCGTAACAGTGTTAAAGTTGTTTCTACCCTCAGTGTGACCTGTATGGCTGTTGAACAAGTATGTCTTGCATCAATTTGTCCTCGGGGGGTCCTGCGTTTGGTGGTACACCCTGGACAAGTCGCCACCTCATCGCAGGGCCCCGGGTTAACTTGTAAAGTGCAATTTTAAATTTCCCGGGGAACTTCCGGTTCACAACGCCTTTGGAGGATGACGTATGCGCGTGACGTCGCGAGGTCCACGGAAGTGTTTGGTCCCTGACAGATGCTATCACGTTAGCTCATGCTAAAGAGCTTCGTCGATGTATTGTCGTGGAGATAAAAGTCACTGTGAATGTCCATTTCGCGTTCTCGACTCTCATTTTCAAGAGGATATAGTATCCGAGGTGGTTTAAAATACAAATCCGTGATCCACAATAGAAAAAGGAGAGAGTGTGGATTCCAATGAGCCAGCTTGTACCTAAGTTACGGTCAGAGCGAAAAAAGATATCTCTTGAAATGCATTCTAGTCCGTCACTCTAACGTACCTCATCCACAAATCTTTCATCTCGCTCAAATTAATGGGGTAATCGTCACTTTCTCGCTCCTAATATCTCTCGCTCCATTGTAAACAACGGGGAATTGTGAGCAGCACTACCGCTTGTGACGTCACGCTACTTCCGGTAGGGGCAAGGTTTTTTTTATCAGCGAGCAAAAGTTGCGAACTTTATCGTAGATTTTCTCTACTAAATCCTTTCAGCAAAAATATGGCAATATCGCAAAATGATCAAGTATGACACATAGAATGGATCTGCTATTCCCGTTTAAATTTAAAAAAAAAATTTCAGTAGGCCTTTAAAATTGTCGCTTGGGGCCATACATTGCTGCTGTGGTGTTTTTTAGTTGAGCTTTTTGGTTTTGCAAAAACTTTTTTGTTATTAATCTGCCAGCCATGACTCCACCCTACTCTTCGCAGCCAATAGCCTCATTCGACATCTAACCACCCGAGGAGCAACAGCTCACGCATTGCACGAATAAGCCGAGTTTTACATTTCATTCATTAGACACGTCTTAAAGGCCTACTGAAAGCCACTACTAGCGACCACGCAGACTGATAGTTTATATATCAATGATGAAATCTTAACATTGCAACACATGCCAATACGGCCGGGTTAACTTATAAAGTGCAATTTTAAATTTCCCGGGAAACTTCTGCTTGGAAACGTCTATGTATGATGACGTATGCGCGTGACGTCACGACGGCAACGGAAGTATTCGTACCCAATGTGTCACCGTACAAACTGCTCTGTTTTCATCGAAAAATTCCACAGTATTCTGGACATCTGTGTTGGTGAATCTTTTGCAATTTGTTTAATGGACAATGGAGACTGCAAATAAGAAAGTTGTAGGTGCGATCGGTGTATTAGCGGCGGACTACAGCAACACAACCAGGAGGTTGTGTTGTGTTTGAGCTGGATAACAGACGCACTACCGTGAGTACAGCTTTGGCTTCCAAACATTTGATCGCTTGCCCATACGTGCGTGTCGCTATGTGCATGTCACGTACGTAACTTTGGGGAAATATATGTTTCTTGCCGACTCTGATGGCGGCCGGGGTGTCGTCGAAAGCTACAACGCCCGCCGCCGCTCCGTAGCTAAGTTAGCTTCAATTGTTAAGCTTCGCCAAGCTGGAAATTATTAACCGTGTAGTTACATGTCCATGGTTTAATAGTATTGTTGATCTTCTGTCTATCCTTCCAGTCAGGGTTTTTTTTAAATTTTGTTTCTATCTGCATTTGAGCCTGATGCTATCACGTTAGCTCAGTAGCTAAAGAGCTTCGTCGATGTATTGTCGTGGAGATAAAAGTCACTGTGAATGTCCATTTCGCGTTCTCGACTGTCATTTTCAAGAGGATATAGTATCCGAGGTGGTTTAAAATACAAATCAGTGATCCACAATAGAAAAAGGAGAGAGTGTGGAATCCAATGAGCCAGCTTGTACCTAAGTTACGGTCAGAGCGAAAAAAGATACACCCTGCACTACACTCTAGTTCTTCACTCTAATGTTCCTCATCCACAAATCTTTCATCCTCACTCTAATTAATGGGGTAATCGTCGCTTTCTCGGTCCGAATCACTCTCGCTGCATTGTAAACAACGGGGTATTGTGAGGAATCCTTCCGCCTGTGACGTCACGCTACTTCCGGTATAGGCAAGGCTTTTTTTTTATCAGCGACCAAAAGTTGCAAACTTTATCGTCGTTGTTCTCTACTAAATCCTTTCAGCAAAAATATGGCAATATCGCGAACTGATCAAGTATGACACATAGAATGGATCTGCTTTTCCCGTTTAAATAAAAAAAAAATCATTTCAGTAGGCCTTTAAGCCTGATGAAGGTAGATTGTACCGAAACGTAGCGAAATAAGACTTGCATTTATTAAATTTTTAGGCTGTTATTTGCCTTCTTTTCACCCTTTTCCCTCTCTCCCTTTGGTTTGGTGCCGTGGCAAGCTGGTCTTCCACGAGGCGAAAAGTCCTTCGACAATTCGCTTATTTACGTTGAGTTTTACAGGCCTTAGTTGTTTAGCTATTTAGTTTAACTCCTTATCTTGTGTTTTTTTCATCGTTGTTCACAGAACCGCCCTTAGCTGTTTGTTTATTTCCTTTTTGTCGAGAGTGCATTCGCATTCTCGGCCATTTTGAGACGTCCGGGCGGAAGTACCCGTCACAGCGGGCGGAAGCTCTCCGGTGTCTTCCTGTTTCATTTTATCTTACTCACATTTAATTTATTTTTCCTTTTACCCAACCTACCTGAGTTTCTATTATCATTTTAGCCTACCTACTTTATTTTATACAGATACAAATACGTCTGGTTTTGAACAATGGCGGCGTGGGAGGACGAGGAGTGGATCCTGGTCCGTCCGCGTGGACAGAAACAGCGCCCGCAGCGCGAGATGGTTCCGCCCTCTCGATCCCCGCATGAAAACAGCCGCTATTACGGCCAAAATACCCGCTTTGTGGACCGTTTTGAGCACCCTCCCCGCAGAACATATGCGGAGGTGATTTGGGGGTATCCTGATGGATATTTCGGCGACCATGTTCGCCCCCCGGGGACACACGTCGCCATGGGTACGACGCACCTGGGTTGCGCGACAGCGCCCCACAGTGGCGAAACAACAACACTACACGGCAAAAAAAAAAAATTCAGAGGCTTGCAACCCCAACACCCTAATTTTCAAGCACACAATATGCCCCCTAAAAATAGGGTAAATTCCCAAAGAACCCAGTATGACCCTCCCAACCCCATGTAGTAAGCGAAGCTACAAGTTACTCTTGATTAAATGTAGCTAAGCTCTCCCCAGAGAAATTGTAGCAAGCTATACTACAAGCTAATAAACCCACAATAACACGGGGTAAACACCCTAATGTAATAACATTTAGGAACAATAACCAGACACGCCCCCCCCCCCCCCCCCCCCCAGGGCGTCTCATCCGAACAATCAAGACACTGATTTTAGCCTCAAAGCTAAAATTATGTACAACATCATAAAAATCTTACATCACCTAAAAAATGTGGACAGCAAGTAGTGGAGAGAGAGAGAGAGAGAGAGAGAGAGATCAGAAGGCATAAGATAAAGTATCTGCATTTGATTGTTTACATTTGATTATTATCAATCCGGGGAGGGTGTTAGTTTAGGGTTGTAGCTGCCTGGAGGTGAACTTTTATTGCGGTTTTGAAGGAGGATAGAGATGCCCTTTCTTTTATACCTGTTGGGAGCGCATTCCACATTGATGTGGCATAAAAGAGAATGAGTTAAGACCTTTGTTAGTTCGGAATCTGGGTTTAACGTGGTTAGTGGAGCTCCCCCTGGTGTTGTGGTTATGGCGGTCATTTACGTTAAGGAAGTAGTTTGACATGTACTTCGGTATCAGGGAGGTGTAGTGGATTTTATAGACTAGGCTCAGTGCAAGTTTTTTAAATCTGTCCTCCACCTTGAGCCAGCCCACTTTATAGAAGTGGGTAGGAGTGAGGTGGGATCTGGGGTGGAGGTCTAGAAGTAACCTGACTAGCTTGTTCTGGGATGTTTGGAGTTTAGATTTGAGGGTTTTGGAGGTGCTAGGGTACCAGGAGGTGCATGCGTAATCGAAAAAGGGTTGAACGAGAGTTCCCGCCAGAATCCTCATGGTGCTTTTGTTGACCAGAGAGGAGATTCTGTAGAGAAATCTCGTTCGTTGGTTAACCTTTTTGATTACCTTGGTTGCCATTTTATCACAGGAAAGATTGGCCTCTAGAATGGAACCTAGGTAGGTGACCTCATCTTTCCTGGTGATAACAATGTCACCCAATTTTATAGTGAAGTCATTGACTTTCTTAAGGTTGATGTGGGACCCAAACAGGATGGATTCCGTTTCACCCAAGTGTATGGATAGCTTGTTGTCAGCGAGCCAGGTGCAAGTTCTACAGAGCTCAGCACTGAGGATTTTCTCCACCTGTGACTTGTCCTTGTCGGATACCAGCAGGGCAGAGTCATCCGCAAACACAAACAATTCACAGTCGCATGCCGATGACAAGTCGTTTATGTATATTAGGAACAGTAAAGGTCCCAATATACTGCCTTGGGGGACTCCACAGCTCACCGAGAGAGGGGGGGGGGGGGGGGGGGGGGGCGGTGCCGTTTACCTCTACCACCTGCTCCCTCCCCTCCAAGTGAGATTGCATCCAGCTCCATGAGGTTTTGTTAAATCCGATTGCTCTGAGCTTATCCAACAGTATAGCGTGGTTAACGGTGTCAAAGGCCTTCTGAAGGTCCAGCATGACCATGCCGCAGTATTTGCCCGCGTCCACCTCATGTTTGATGTGGTCGGTCAGATAGAGAAGGCATGTGTCAGTGGAGTGGTATATACTACGGTCATCATTCTCAGGGAACATTATAAAAAATCGCTTCAAGCTGAAGTGGACAAACTGGAGGGTTTTATTGGACAGGAGCCATTCCGGGTGGCCTCGGCGTGGGCCAGGGCACACTTGGGACGCAGATTGACAACCGACACGCTCCGGCAGGCCGAGTCTCAAGTGGACTCTGTCTCGGTGGACACCCGGGTCGTCGAGAAGGTGGTGCGTCCCGCGTTGCTCCGTCAGGCCGAGTCTCAGGTAGACTCGGTCTTGTTGGATACCCGTGTCGTCATGGAGGTGGTGCACCCCTCACTGCTCCCGCCGGTCCTGCCCTTGGGCCTGGCGAGGTGGAGCCCCAGTGCGGGTCGTCCTTCCACCGAAGTCCTGAAGCGGCCGCCTGCAGTTCTCAGCTGACCAACACTGATCCGGCTCTCCACCATATTTGTCCCTTCCCTCTCGCCGTACAACTGCCGCAGCAAGAGGCGGTTTAAAGTGCGCCTTGTTATCGCCGCACATGGCGAGTCAATAAAAAGATTGGAATTCCAGAACCTCTCTCTTCTTGTGGCCCTAAACTCGTCCGATGTGTGGGTAGATCCCGGATCTGCAAACGTGTGACTCATTTGACCGTTCTCTGAGGGGAGCTTTGCACCTCTCGGAGCTCCAACACGTCCTCCTCGGGTGCTTTATCAGGCTCACCAGACGTCAGATCATTCAACTTGAACACAGAAGGAAAATCAACAATTACCATAAATTCCGGACAGGGTTGGACTAATTAATACTAATACTAATGAATTAAAAACGGTAATATACTGCTTCTGAAAAATACCTGTACTATTTTTTTTAAGAACATGACTGCGCGCCCTCGTCACATTGCTGGTAAAACGAGCAGACGCAGAGTCAGTGACGGGCAAGCTACTTGGAAAATGTAGTAAGCTAAGCTACAAGTTACTCTTGATTACCGTATTTTCCGCACCATAAGCCGCACCTAAAAACCACAATTTTTGTCAAAAGCAGACAGTGCGGCTAATAACCCGGTGCGCCTTATATATGGATTAATATTCATATTTATTTTCATAAGGTTTAGGTCTCGCAACTACGGTAAACAGTCGCCATCTTTTTTCCCCGTAAAAGAGGAAGCGCTTCTTCTTCTACGGTAAGCAACCGCCCCCATAGAAGAGGAAGCGCTTCTTCTTCTACTGTAAGCAACCGCCAAGGTGAGCACCCGCCCCCGTAGAAGAAGAAGCTCGCGGATATTTAATTTCATTTGTTTTTCTGTAAAGACAACAAAATGTCTCCTACTAAGAGACACGCGTACAAGGTTCCACTGACTTTTGATATTCATGTGAACCGCACTGTGGATACAACGGGAACACGTACGGTGAATATTCGCACCACAGGGAATGAGAAGTCGTCCTACTGTGGTTCTAGCTTGCCATGCTAACGGCCAGAAACTTCCGCCCACGGTGATATTCAAAAGGAAGACCTTGCCAAAAGAGAACTTTCCAGCCGGCGTCATCATAAAAGCTAACTCGAAGGGGTGGATGGATGAAGAAAA
The DNA here is from genome assembly GCF_033978785.1 of Entelurus aequoreus. NCBI lineage: Eukaryota > Metazoa > Chordata > Actinopteri > Syngnathiformes > Syngnathidae > Entelurus > Entelurus aequoreus. The sequence continues at coordinate 31,657,609 of NC_084757.1, forward strand.
GATGAGCGAGTGGTTGATAGACGTTTACGCGAAGACACCGGGTGACTTTTTTCACGCAGCGCCGTTCCTGTTGATCTACGACTGCATGCGCGTCCACATCATCGATGGTGTCAAAAAACAAGTGAAGCACACCGAAGAAGAAGAATTCGAGGGATTTGTGGATGAGTAATAACTTCAGAAAGTGAGCTTTAAATGTTTATTTTGTGTGTTGTGTGACACTAACGTATGAGCAACGTTGAGTTATTGATGTTGCTATTGCTCTGCACTATTTTGAGTGTTACTATTTTTGTGATTGCACATTTGCACATTACATTTTGGGAGTGAACAGAGTTGTTAGAACGCTGGTTTGTAATATATTATTAAAGTTTGACTGACCTATCTGACTGTTTTGTTGACATTCCCTTTAGCGTAACGTAGGTGCGGCTAATAGCACGGGGCGGCTAATAGGTAAACAAAGTTTTGAAATATGCCGTTCATTAAACGTGCGGCTAATAACACGGGGCGCCTTATGGTGCGGAAAATACGGTAAATGTAGCTAAGCTCTCCCCAGAGAATTGTATCAAGCTATACTACAAGCTAAACAGCAAAAGTAGCTTGCTTCATCAAAGCTACATTTAAGGGAGCCATATGTAATTATGTGGCCAGAAATGGTACTGCAATCAGGGTCAAAATTCTGTAGTCCCCTCCCTCTCTCCCTGACTGAGGTTGGCAGATACGCAGCCAAGTCCAGCTGGATGGACTGGGCTACTCCAAGGAACTTCACACTTCCACTGCCTCTTACTAGGGGTTGAGGTGCTGGGACCATAAAAGATGAATAGACAAGCGTTTTTTCAATAACAAATCTCTAAACAACACATTTTCCGGTGAACCGGAACCGGAAGATTCCGGTTCCGGCTCTGTACCGAGGATGTCGTTGTGGCTTGTACAGCCCTTTGAGACACTTGTGATTTAGGGCTATATAAATAAACATTGATTGATTGATTGATTGATTTTACACAGAATGAGGCTATTTTCAGGAAGAAGTAGGTCATGCCTGCGTACAATATCACAACAATCATATGGTTATTGTCAGTACTATCAGAAAACAAAGACTAAAACCAACGACAACCAACGCTAGCAATGGTTATACTGGTGAAAATAGGTAGAGCAGGCTTAGCAGACTAATATATGCCCAAAACTAAAGAGGAGACATTTTACCAAGGTATGCCTATAGGCTACTGTTTCAAACCTTTCAGATTGCCATATAACTTGGTACATGTAGTCCACAATATGCAAACACCAATATTTTATCATGTGATGTGGCTGTCTCCATACCTTTGACATTGCCATGATGACAGCCGTGCTAATGTTGGAACCCATTTCCTCAGCGTATCAGCATGTTGAGAAGGAAATAGGTTTTATTTGTCGAAAATATATTTTGCCCTGTCAGTTCAAATACACATGGACATACAGGCTAACGGGCATATATTTCCCCGTTAGCCTGTATGTCCATGTGTCATTGACCGGCTTAGCAGACTAATGTACGCCCAGCATGCTTAGCATGCTAAGCATCACATTAGGAGCGAAGCACCATCACACTAAGCATTGATTGCAGGAACAAAATAGCTTTGTTAGACAAGGTCATAGACTATATTGGACAATATAGTTTACATACCAAATGTCAATTTCCATTTATTACAAGTAATAAGAAAATGTAAATGCCTGACTTACCTATCAAGGAGGAAATTAGCAAGTTTGGCGTCAGATGAAAAAACGGTCTCCATCTTCCAAAGGCATCCATGATACAAATCCTGGTTTTGTTCCTGGCTTTGTCATGAATAAGTTGAGAATGGTAACTTTTAGTTTAACCCTAACTCTATATATTATATAAATATAATTCACTTCACATGTGGAGTTATGTACTTAACAAAAAAAGGTGAAATAACTGAGCCACCCTTTGCTCCGATTACCGTTTTGCACACTCTTGGCATTCTCTCCATGAGCTTCAAAGGGTTTTCACTTCACAGGTGTCAGAGTTTTGATGCCTTCAGTGACAATCTACAACGTAAATAGTCTTGAAATAAAGAAAACGCAAATGAAATGAGAAGGTGTGTCCAAACGTTCGGCCTGTACTGTACTGTACTGTACGTCGTCATGTCTTTTATAAGGACTGTGAATGATGGTCAAAATTCCAAAAAAGTGCAGTTCCCCTTTAAAAAGAACAAGTGTCATTAACAGACTAGCAGCCAGGCTAGTGCATGATTGAATGTAAGAAACATAATTAAGTTAAAAGGCTCACCAGTTGATGGTCACATGACTGCCACGAGCATTATAAACAATCATTAAAATAAAAAATGAACCCTCTTTGATTCTTGATGACTATGACAGCAAAATTAAGTGATTTGTTGTTTATTAATTTATTACTACTTACGTATAAAATACTACACGGTTTAGCGCCAGCCTATCTGGCCGATTGTATCGTACCATATGTCCCGACAAGAAATCTGCGTTCAAAGAACTCCGGTTTATTAGTGATTCCCAGAGCCAAAAAAAAGTCTGCGGGCTATAGAGCGTTCTATTCGGGCTCCAATACTATGGAATGCCCTCCCGGTAACAGTTAGAGATGCTACCTCAGTAGAAGCATTTAAAGGCCTACTGAAATTAATTTTTTTTTATTCAAATGGGGATAGCAGATCTATTCTATGTGTCATACTTGATCATTTCGCGATATTGCCATATTTTTGCTGAAAGGATTTAGTATAGAACAACGACGATAAAGATTGCAACTTTTGGTATCTGATAAAAAAAAGGCTTGCCCCTACCGGAAGTAGCGTGACGTAGTCAGTTGAACATATACGCAAAGTTCCCTATTGTTTACAATGATGGCCGCATGAAGTGAGAGAGATTCGGACCGAGAAAGCGACAATTTCCCATTAATTTGAGCGAGGATGAAAGATTTGTGGATGAGTAAAGTGCAAGTGAAGGACTAGTGGGGAGTTGAAGCTATTCAGATAGGGAAGATGCTGTGAGAGCCGGGGGTGACCTGATATTCAGCTGGGAATGACTACAACAGTAAATAAACACAAGACATATATATACTCTATTAGCCACAACACAACCAGGCTTATATTTAACATGCCACAAATTAATCCTGCATAAAAACACCTGCGTGTTTGTTATGCTAGCTCCTAGCTCCTCTGCTAGCTCCTAGCTCCATAGAACACGCCAATACAATTCAAACACCTGATCAACACACACAATCACTCAGCCCAAAAGACCGTTCACCTAACCCAAGGTTCATAAAGCTTATATATTTTTAAAAAGTTACGTACGTGACGCGCACGTACGGTACGGTACGTGTTATGCTAGCTCCTAGCTCCTATGCTAGCTCCTAGCTCCATAGAACACGCCAATACAATTCAAACACCTGATCAACACACACAATCACTCAGCCCAAAAGACCGTTCACCTAACCCAAGGTTCATAAAGCTTATATATTTTTAAAAAGTTACGTACGTGACGCGCACGTACGGTACGGTACGTGTTATGGTAGCTCCTAGCTCCTATGCTAGCTCCTAGCTCCATAGAACACGCCAATACAATTCAAACACCTGATCAACACACACAATCACTCAGCCCAAAAGACCGTTCACCTAACCCAAGGTTCATAAAGCTTATATATTTTTAAAAAGTTACGTACGTGACGCGCACGTACGGTACGGTACGTGTTATGCTAGCTCCTAGCTCCTATGCTAGCTCCTAGCTCCATAGAACACGCCAATACAATTCAAACACCTGATCAACACACACAATCACTCAGCCCAAAAGACCGTTCACCTAACCCAAGGTTCATGAAGCTTATATATTTTAAAAAAGTTACGTACATACGCAAAAAAAATTTGCGCACATACGGTCAAGCGATCAAATGTTTAGAAGCCAAAGCTGCATACTCACAGTAGCACGTCTGCGTCTTTGTCATCCAAATCAAAGTAATCCTGGTAAGAGTCTGTGTTGTCCCAGTTCTCTACAGGCGTCTGTGTATCGAAGTCAAAAGTCCTCCTGGTTAGAGTCTCTGTTATCCGAGTTCTTCCATCTTGACTGCATCTTTCGGGAATGTAAACAAAGAAGCGCCGGCTGTGTACTGTTGTGGCTGACTACGTTCGAAAAATACGTCCATTTCGCACCGACAACTTTCTTCTTTGCTTGCTCAGCTTCCTTCTTCATAATGCAATGAACATGATTGAAACAGATTCACGAACACAGATGTCCAGAATACTGTGGAATTATGAAATGAAAACAGAGCTTTTTCGTATTGGCTTCAATGTGGAAGGCATACCCGTGTTCGCCGGTCTACGTCACGCGCATACGTCATCCTCAGAGGCGTTTCGAACCGGAAGTTTAGCGGCAAATTTAAAATGTCACTTTATAAGTTAACCCGGCCGTATTGGCATGTGTTATAATGTTAAGATTTCATCATTGATATATAAACTATCAGACTGCGTGGTCGGTAGTAGTGGCTTTCAGTAGGCCTTTAAGGACTACTTTACACGCTATGTCGACCTTTTCCAGCGTGCCTTTACAGTAGCAACATGTATTTTACAGTAGCAACATGTATGTTTGAGGACTATATCAGACAACATGGGTTGTAAAGAGTGTAGTCACACAGACCAGGGGCCGTACTTATCAAGCTTCTTAGGGTGCCATTTTACACTTAAGTCCTGAGAATTTGCGAAATTTAGTCCTACTCTCAAACTTAAGAATAAAAGCTTTTTATCAACGTTCTTAAGTCTAAGAATCACTTCTACTCTCCACGATATTTAAGAGACCTTCAGAGGTGTGTTAAGTGGTTAGGAGTTGCCAGCGGGGGATGGCACTGAGGCGAGAGAGACGTGCGCGAACATTCAGGGAGCAGAAGGATGTCCTGGATTTGTTTGATGACGAGCAGCTGATCAAACGGTATCGTTTAGACAGAGCGGGTATTATTTTTGTCACAGATTTAATACTTTTCGATTCCTTGTTGATTTCTGCATGTGGCTGCAGTGGGCCATCAGGAGTCTAAGGAACAACAAGGCTGCCGGACCAGATGGGATCCCAGCGGAGATCCTAAAGGAAGGTGGAAGAGAGCTCCTGTATCAAATCCACACCCTACTTCTCAAGGTCTGGGAAAAAGAAGAACTCCCCTCAGAGCTCAGGAACGCTCTTATTGTGACCATATTCAAGAAGGGGGACAAGGCTGACTGTGGAAACTACAGGGGCATCGCACTCCTGTCAACAACTGGCAAAATCTTAGCTCGTGTCCTTGCAAATCGATTGCTACCACTATCTGAGGAAGCACTCCCAGAATCACAGTGTGGCTTTCGCCCAGCTAGAGGCACAGCCGACATGATTTTTACAGCCCGCCAACTCCAGGAAAAATGTCGTGAACAAAGACAGCCTTTGTACATGGCCTTCATAGACCTGACAAAGGCCTTTGACACGGTAGACCGTCAGGCTCTGTGGAGTGTGCTGTCGAGGTGCGGCTGCCACGATAAATTTATCAGAATAGTGAGGCTTCTACATGATGGCATGGCAGCCACAGTGCTCAGCAACAGCGGCTCCGAGTCTGAGCCTTTCACTGTGGAGACGGGTGTCAAGCAAGGGTGTATCATAGCTCCCACCCTGTTTGCCATCTTTATTGGTGCTATACTGCACCTCATTGGCAAAGAGTTGCCACAGGGGATCCCCATCCTGTATAGAACCGATGGCAGGCTCTTTAACCTTAACAGGTTCAAAGCCAAGAGCAAAGTTAGAAACACCACTATCATGGAGCTTCAGTACGCGGACGACAACGCCATCGCAGCACACTCAGCAGAAGAACTTCAGGGTATCTTGAATGCCTTTGCTAAGGCATACAGAGCCCTGGGCCTTGCCCTCAACATCAAGAAGACCCAGGTCCTACATCAACCTCCACCCAACCAGCCAACTAATCAGCCCGCCATAAACGTGGACAACACCCCCCTTGAAAACGTTGACCACTTCCCATACCTCGGCAGCATCCTCTCCTCCAAAGCGGACATTGACTCAGAGGTCAACCATCGCCTGAGCTGTGCCAGTGGAGCCTATGCCAGACTCAGGAGGAGAGTCTTTGAGGACCGGGATCTAAGGGCTCAAACAAAGCTCCTGGTCTACAGAGCTGTTGTCATCCCCACCCTGCTGTATGGGGCAGAGTCATGGACTACTTACAGTAGGCACCTGAGAGCCCTGGAACAACATCACCAGCGATCCCTACGGAGGATTTTGAGGATCAGTTGGGAGGACAGACGCACCAACATCAGCGTCTTGGAGGAAGCCAACATGCCCAGCATCACCACCACAATTATGCAGCACCAACTCCGCTGGACAGGTCACGTCATCCGCATGTCCAACACACGTCTTCCCAAACAGGTCCTTTACTCCCAGTTGAAGGAAGGTCAGCGTGCCCCTGGTGGGCAAAAGAAACGTTTCAAGGATAACATCAAGACCAGCTTAAAGCATTTCCACATCCCCATGAACAACTGGGAGGAAATAGCACTGGACAGGCCTCGCTGGAAGAAATCCGTACAAGAAGGTGCAGCACTCTATGAGATGGAACTCCGCCGTATCGCAGACACAAAGCGACAACACCGCAAGGAAAGACAGAAGAAGGCTCCCCCCCCATCAACCACTCCCATTTTCCCCTGCCCACATTGCACCAAAATATGTGGATCACGGATTGGCCTACACAGCCATCTACGGATCCACAAATAGACGACCCTACGGAGGACAGTCATACTCGTTTCGAGTGACCGCCGATGATGATGATGATGATGATAGAGCCACCCACACCAGTTTCAAATTAGTTGCCTAATTAATGAATTGGAAAGAAAATGTTATGAGAGTAGCGTATGTGTGTGTGTGGCCCTTTAATAGGTGACAGCATGTGAGGTGAGTGACGTCAAGTACAGCCCCAGGTAGGCAATTTGAGTCAGACCTTGTAAAACACTTTGTAAAACCTTGCTGGAATAGTTACCTCTACTGCCCCCCAGTGGCCGTTAGAAAGGATGAATACATTTCACTTTTTGTCTTGTCCTTTGTGTCCCAGATGAAGTCGTTAGTGGCTCGGGGGAGGATAGGCGGGGCATTAGCTCAGCAACATTCTTCTTTTCTTTTCTTTTTTACAAGAACTTTGCTGACAAAGTGCAAGTGTTTGTGGGCGTTACTGTACATTTTGGTATAGATCACACCACCCAGTATATACAGGGAAAGTTTTCAAGATCATTAAATGATTTTGATTTTCATTTTGTGAACAATATAAACATATATTAATATGAACATATAGAGGAGCCAGATGAGGTGGTTCGGGCATCTGGTCAGGATTAGGGTTGGGTATCGTTTGAATTCGAACGATTCCGATTCCTGACGATTCTCGATTCCGATTCTTCTTGTACCATGCCGGGATCAATGTGTTTGACAGGTAGTCCCTGGAAGGTGGTATGTATTTTGGGTTGAGAGTTTTCACCATATCCCTGCAAACATAAACAAACATGTAATGTTGCTGTTACTGTTTAGCCCACTATCAATTAGCTTAGCTCTAACGTTATTGCTTAACTAACCTAAATGTTGGAGATTCCACCTCTGAAAAGGGATGCAGTCTATTGACTTTGTGTGCAGTGACCTTTCTGTGGCACTCTTCCGTCTGTGGCACCGACATCTTCCCCATTGCCGCTACGGTGAACGGAGTACGCTGAGCACATCGCGGAGCCTGGCTAGCAGGTTGTGAATTGTCTATGAAAAAATATGCGGGCTAATTTGTTAGCTGCCTCAATGTTGGCGCAAAACACATTATTTATTCCATATATATTGTTTTACTTACTTACCGGATTCGGACTGCAGTGCAGTCACCGAGGTGCCAGGCTGGGCGTCGGAGGAAGAGGCAGAGGAGGACGGTCGGTGCAGAGCGTCGAAGACGGGAAACGCATTTATTTGTACTCCATGAACTCGGAGGTGCTTCATCATGTTCGACGTGCACCCTCCTAAGCACGAAACAGTCCTGTCGCACGTGTTACATTTCGCCGATATTTCATTTTTTTAGTAAAATAAAGCCACACTTTCGTCCGCCAACGCCCGCTATCCATGCTTGACTGACTCGTTCGGCTACATAGGCTCGGCTATGCTAACACTTCCGGCGGTGGGCGCTTCTTCGTTGGTGTTCAGCGGCTTCTTCTCCCGGTCGGCGGACTTATTATTTTTTTCCGGTCGGCAGACTGGGTATCGAAAATAGGAATCGAAATTTAAACTTTTGAACAATTCCGGGAGAATCGGAAAGTTAGTCCCGGTTCCAATCGATACTCGATACTCGATACCCAACCCTAGTCAGGATGCCACCCGAACGCATAAGGAGGTGTTTAGGACACGTCCGACTGGTAGGAGGCCACGGGGAAGACCCAGGACACGTTGGGAAGACTATGTCTCCGGGCTGGCCTGGGAACACCTCGGGATCCCCCGGCAGGAGCTGGACGAAGTGGCTGGGGAGAGGAAAGTCTGGGCTTCTCCGCTTAGGCTGCTGCCCCCATGACCAGACCTCGGATAAGCGGAAAAAGATGGATGGATGGATGAATAAACACATATGAATACAACAATGTAAGACATAGTAACAATGTTGTGTATTTACTGGCATCATCCTCTAGAGGTCAGTGATGTGTGCTCCTTTCCAGAGTCGTGTAGAGAGAGAGTTTGGCCAACCCGGGTTCGGAGTCGGTGTCTAACAAGGTGCTCTGTAGTCACCTGAGGGGATTTGACCAATTAAAGAGAGTATGGCCAGACAGTCTCCCAAATGATTGGTTACAAAACCCTTAATGTGACTACAGGGGGCCATGTTAGACACCAACTCCAAAACCCTGTTGGCTATACTCTCTCTGCGCCTTTCTGGCCTCGGATGACACTCACTACATCACAGAAGCCAGTGTGAAAGTTACAGATTCACAAAATGTGCATTTACGTCCCTCGTCTGTGTTGGAGTGAATGAATGAAGTCGTATTGTGTTTTGCATATGGTGAATGTGTATATTCATCTTGGAGAAAGCAAACCTCCAGGCTAGCAAGTAGCTATTTCACTCTGGGCACATAATAACATAGGGCCCTTTAATACTGACATTTGTGTGTGGATTGGATTAGTTCTCATGGAAGAAGAGGCAATAAAGTTGGACCATGTATGCAAAGGTGATGGCCCTAGCCGTGAGAAGAGACTAAATCAGGGGTGTCAAACGTACGGCCACGAACAGGTTTTATCAGGGCCGGGCCGTGGCATAGGCCGTATAGGCAAATGCTAAGGGCGCCGTCCATCAGGGGGCGCCACGCCAGCGCCACAAATGTTGGAGAAAAAAAAAAGAAAAAAGTTGGTACTATTATTTCTAAATACAAAAAATAATCCCACGTTAATTAAAATGCAAAGTAAAGCCTATTTAATAGAAATATTATTTGTTACAACATTACACCCCCCCTCCCTTCCCGTATCATGACTCTTTTTGGACGTCACCTCATCAAAAAAACAACACAAGATGTCAAAACGGCCAAAATTGTCAGGTGCCCAGGGAAGAAAAAAGAGAAAAGAAGAGGAGAAACGAGAAAAGGACAGGGGTAGCAGGTAGGTAACGTTAGCCTACATGAAATTATTTGTCTGTTACAGAATGTGATAGTAAACTGTCTTTTTAGCATTAAGCTAATGTTACATGATTCGGCAATTGCTAATCAATAAATAGCTAGTTCTGTTTTAACGTCGGGTTAACATTGTGGAGGGGGCTAAATTGTTATGGAAAATAATAATGTAACGTTAGGTAATTACAGTACTCCCACCTTATATTCCTCAGAGACATTTGTATTAGATCTTTTAAGCAGGTGTTTTTTGTTTACATTGTTATTGCCTTCTGGTTAGCTAATGTTTTCCCTGCAGGTAATAGTCACTTTTCCACCCCTTTATACATTAGGTATAGTTGTAAGTCTAGTTGTTAAAGTGCACATCATTAATGTTAATTAAGCAATATTACATGAGAGGGAATGCTGTTTTTTAATTTGAGCACTGCTGTGATTCGGTTAAAGATAATAATAACATAACATTCTCATATAATATTTTATACTGTTACTTTGCATTCTGCTATTCAGCATTTCACTGTAATGATGACAATAAATTGATTGTTAGATATTCATTTTTTATTTTTGTATTCATTTATTTATTCACATTTTTTTTTATCTTGTTAACTATTCTGATTGTTAATTTGCTTTCTTTAAGTAAAAAAAAAGGTCAAAGACAGAACTATTCGGTTTTTTGTGAGTATATACACTTCACTGCCGATGTGGGGGGGTGGGCGCCACCTAAAATCTTGCCTAGGGCGCCAGATTGGTTAGGGCCGGGCCTGGGTTTTATCCTGGGATGAGTTTGCTAAGTATAAAAATGAGCCGAAATTTTTGAATTAAAGAAACTGATGTTCTAAATGTGTCCACTAGATGTCGCGATAGCAATTATTTGTCTCTTTGTAGATTATGCTACATATGTAAAAAAAACAAAAAAAAAACACAAGTTAGTGCACCAGTCAAGGAAAATGAGCAAACTACATAAATAACATCCTGTAAATTGATTTTGATATGATTTTTTTATCTTGATAAATTGAAAATTAACACCGATGAGTTTGGCTTCTCCAAGGGAGGAGTGCCTCATCTTTTGACCTGACCTAATCCGGGTGCTGCGAGAGCACTGAATCCTCGAACAGGTCCATCGGCCTTTTATTCTAAAAGACATGGGTTAGATTCTTGACAACGTCAGTTCCCAATTGTGTTTATCACTGGAAACATTTATTAAAGTAAAGCATTCTGTATTAATTATTTTAACCAGCTACCAGAAATCAATAGCTGGATAATGGAGAGGTTAAAAAAGAATCGCCTAAAACCAAAAATAAAAATGAACTAAATCTCCTCTGTTCTGTACATCATTGTCCAAGTGACATTATATTGTCATCTTCCACTTTATGCCATTTCCTTAAGGTGACAGAAAAACATGATACAACCTGCCTATCATGTGATTCTACCATGTTGGCAAAATACAAACATACAATATATTTACATATATAACACATAAAACATGGAATTAAAAGTGAACGGTACCCATCCCTACCAGCAAGTGTAGTTGTACTGGAAAGTAAGTTACAAACACAACTTCATCACACACAATACTCCACTATGGAATTGTTGTTATATTAAAATGAAAAACAAATCCATCTTTGAACAGCAATGGTTTGAAAAAGGCATTTGGTCGCTGATGCACTTATTGAGTGATGAAAGTATTTTATTATTTGAAGATTTCATTAAGTACGACCTGCAATTAAAAATAATTACAAAAATTCAATATTATATTATTATTATATAAATCAAAATATTTGAATTACAGTATAACATCTTTTTTTAATTCTTTACTATTTCTTCTTTACTGTATTTGTTCTGGAACAAAAAAAAATACTCATAACTTGAAAGTTTCCATTCTTCCAAACGCAAAGGAGTTAATTTAAGAAAAAAAGCCCCGGCTTGACAACTTAAAATCATTTTTAAGATGTTTTGCAATTGAAGACAATGCTTGTTGGTTCTGTAATAGGGAAACAAATTAAACGGTTTATTTTATGAATGTATGCAAAGTAAATCTCTGTGGGATGATGTACAATGTTGGCTTTTGTCTGATATGCCAAACTTTGATTGATATTGATATTGTTTTGGGGATGTCAAAAAAGAAAAAAAAATGTAAAATTTTTTTAAAACACAATAATGGGGATTTTTTTTTATCCACAAATGAAAGTTTGTAAAAACAATACCATCCTTCCACAAACAATTCAGCCATTTTCTCTCACTTTTATATTGCATAAAGGTCTGGGGACATACATATAAAACATACACAACACAATCATCATTTTACAAAATAGAGTAATAAAGATAATTAATCAAATGGATCATAGAGACCCAACAAATGATTCATAAAATCACACATTTTAAAATAGTATAAAAGACAACTGTTCAAATGATGTATAAAGTAAATAATAATTCCTGAAGTGGTCCAGAAGATGTTTCAGATGTGAACCAGTACATATGTATATAATTAACAATTAGAAATAAAAATATGTAATACTTCAATATTTCAAACACCTATAAAAACACTATGATGAATAAGTCTAAAATTGTATTATGAATATATATACACACATAAAATTGGGGCGGTATAGCTCGGTTGGTAGAGTGGCCGTGCCAGTAACTTGAAGGTTCCAGGTTCGATTACCGCTTCCGCCATCCTACTCACTGCCGTTGTGTCCTTGGGCAAGACACTTTACCCACCTGCTCCCAGTGCCTCCCACACTGGTTTAAATGTAACTTAGATATTAGGTTTCACTATGCAAAGCGCTTTGAGTCACTAGAGAAAAGCGCTATATAAATATAATTCACTTCACTAAATAATTCAAATGTTTATTGTGTGTAAAATCTGTATTGTACTGTTTACTCTCACCTTTTCAAAGTGTTCTGTTCCATTTTTAATAAAAGTACACAATTTTGCATATTAATGCATGTACTTGACTGAAAAAAGCACTTATATAAAATATGTAATCTATAAATGTAGAAGCATATTAAAAAGATTGTTACACAAACAACAATGTCACACATGTTCTATGTGCTGATGTTGTTAGAAAGTCAAAATTAAAGTCTTGCTAGTTTATTTCAAATCCTGCAGTTTCATTTGCTGCTGCTGTTCTCACCAGCACTTGTGTTTCTTACACTGGTACTTATAAGAGAATCTTTCACCACACACACTGCAACTCAACACTTTCTCTCCTGGGTGTGTTCTCATGTGTACTACAAGGTTTGATCGGTCACAATAGCTTTTGTTGCAGATTGAACAGGAATGTGATTTTTCGCTAGTGTGTGTTCTCTTGTGTCTTTTCAAACACTGGCTTCGTGTAAAACTTTTACCACAGGTTGAACAGGAAAAAGGTTTTTCACGAGTGTGTGTTTTCTCGTGTACTTTCAAATATTCACTTTCTGTAAAACCTTTACCACAGATGGAACAAGAAAAAGGTTTTTCTCCACTGTGTATTTTCATGTGTTTTTTCAAACTCTGACTTTGTGTAAAACCTTTACCACAGGTTAAACAGGAAAAAAGTTTTTCACCAGTGTGTATTCTCATGTGTACTTTCAAACTCTGACTGTGAGAAAAACCTTTACTACAGATTGAACAGATAAAAGGTTTTTCACCAGTGTGTGTTCTCATGTGTACTTTCAAATTGCAACTCTCTAAAAAACCTTTACTACAGATTGAACAGGTGAACGGTTTTTCTCCAGTGTGTGTACTCGTGTGTCTTTTCAGATGACAATGGTATTTAAAGGTTTTGTCACAGTGAGAACATTTCAAGTGGGTGTTGTCAGTGTGAAATGTCTTATCATCTTTAGAGTCTTCATCATCAGTGTCAGGAGAGTGTGACGTTGTGTCCTCACTATCTGATAGTGGAGCTAAGAGCTTGTCTGCTTGTGATCCTCCACAGTGGTCTCCATCAGCTTCTGTTGTCATGTGTTGTGTTGAGCTGCTGCTTGGAGGCTCCGCCTCTTTCTTCTCCTCACTTTCACCTTTGACCTCATCATCTTCACTCTTCACAGGCACACCAGTCACTGGGAACTCCACCAGTCCTTCAAGATGATCTCCCTCCTGACTGATGCTGTGTTCCACCTCCTCTTCTTTAATGTGGGAGGTCTGTGGCGCCTCCTCTTCCTTTTTAAAGTGGGGGGTCAGTGGTTCCTCCTTGTTCCATTTAATGTTGGGGGTCAGTGGATCCTTCACTTTCTTTATTAAGTATGGGGTCTCTGGCACCTCCTCTTTGTCTTTAAAGTGGGGGGTGAGTGGGTCCTCGTCTTCCTCTTTAAAGTAAGGGGGCTGTGGCTCCTCCTTCGCCATCCTGAAGCTCCACTCCTGTTGCTCAGAGAGAAGATGTTCTTCACAGACGTCTGCAGGACACATTACAGTGACTTTTATTATAAATAAACAGGACTTTTCCTAATGTGTTTGTTTCAACTCTGAAGTGGCATGCAGGGAAAAGACTGAGCCTACACAAACCCTTATGGTAGCACAAGACATTATTCTATCTTCCCTGGTCTCTCTCTCTCACACACACACACACACACACACACACACACACACACACACACACACACACACACACACACACACACACACACACACACACACACACACACACACACACACACACACACACACACACACACACACACACACACATACAACATTAATAATATATACATACAATACAGATATAAAAAAGCTTGTTGTGAAAAATGAGTTGGAATTTCACAAGAAAAAGGTCACAATTTCACAATTTTGGCAATATTATAATAAAAGTCGTACTTTTACTCAACGCAAGTCAAAATTTTACAAGAAAAACGGAACATTTGTGCAATACTACAATAAAAGTTGGAATTTTACTCAATAACAGTCGCAATTTTACAAGAAAAGCTTTAACTTTTGGCAATTTCGTGAAAAGAGTCGTAATTTTACTCGACAAAAGTCACAATTTTATAAGAAAACTTTAAACATTTTGGCAATATTATAATAATAATCGTAATTTTACTCAAAAAAGGTCACTATTTTACAAGAGCGACAAAAACAATTGGCAATATTGTGATAAAGGTCAGAATTTTTACATGACTTTTTGCAATAAAAAGTAATCATTTTACAGAGAAAAGTAATAATTTCACGAGAACATATTGCAATATTACAGAAACAGAAAGAATATGAGAAATTGTTCCCAATTTTATAACACACACACACACACACACACACACACACACACACACACACACACACACACACACACACACACACACACACACACACACACACACACACACACACACACACACACACACACACACACACACACACACCTAACATAGCACCCTCTCCATTTTTTTCAGAGTTCCAACAAACTCATGGTGGGCATGAAAAGCTCCACCTGTGCTCTGGACCCCATCCCATCCACTCTGGTTAAAAACTGTCTCCCACCCATTTCCCCACTCACCATCAACATCATCAACTCCTCCTTCAGCTCTGGCTTAGTCCCTGACACCCAGAAACTGGCCGCTGTGACTCCCATCCTCAAAACTTCCGCCCCATCTCCAACCTTCCCTTCCTGTCCAAAATACTGGAACGTGGCGTCGCCACTCAGCTCAAAACTCACCTCACTTCCAATGATCTGTTCGAACCATTTCAATCCGGCCTCCGCGCACGTCACAGCACTGAAAAAGCCCTTCTCAAAGTCACCAATCAGCCACACCACCCTCCTCTCCCGCCTGGAATCATCCCTCAACATCACCGGCTCCGCCCTCTCCTGGTTAAGTTCATATCTCACTAACAGACAACAATACATCAGTATAAGCAACTGCACCTCCTCCACTGCCCCTCTGTCACAAGGTGTCCCCCAGGGTTCGGTGCTTGGTCCACTTCTCTTCATCCTGTACATGGTCCCCCTCTGTAAAATCATCCGCCATCACCTCCAATTCCACTGCTACGCAGACGACGTCCAGCTATACATCTCCACAAAATCCATCTCCTCCGTAACTCTCTCCACCCTGACCGACTGCCCCACTGAAATCAAATCATGGATGCACTCCAACTTCCTCCAACTCAACCGCGACAAATCTGACATGCTCATCATCGGCCCCAAATCCCTCACCAAAACTGCTCACAACTTCCACCTCTCTGTCGACAACTCCACTCTGTCCCCATCCACTCACATCCGCAACCTCAGTCATTCTCGACAATAACCTCTCTTTTGAACACCATGTCAACCACATTACAAGAACTCCTTCTCTGCCGCTGAAACCCTGATCCATGCCTTCATCACCTCCAGACTCGTCTTGCAAAATCCTCAATAAACTCCAATACATTCAAAACTCTTCCGCCCGCCTGCTCACCCACACCCGCTCCCGTTACCACATCACCCCAGTCCTTCAGAAACTCCACTGGCTCTCCATTCCTCACCGGATCCACTTTAAAATCCTCCTCCTCACCCACAAAGCCCTCCACAGCCAGGCCACCTGCTACCTCACCAACTCGCTTCACCGCCATACCCCTTCATGCAGCCTCCGCTCCTCTGATGCCAACCTCCTCCCCTCACCACTCAGAACCAAGCTCCGGACCTGGGGTAATAGAGCCTTCTCCATCGCTGCTCCCACCCTCTGGAACTCTCTTCTCAAACCCATCCCTGACTGCTCAGACCTTCCTACCTTCAAAAGCCTTCTCAAAACACACCTCTTCAGATCTGCTTTTAACCTGCGATTAGTGTTCTGTGTCTTGTAATGTCCAGTGTTATTATGTATTTTACTATGTACTGCTTTTATATTTCTTGTATTATATATTATTACTTTGAACTGTTTTATATTTTAATTTTTTATGCTTTAAAGCGCTATATCAAATAAAATATATTATTTATTATTAATGAAGAGGCGTTGTATAGTTCACATACTGTCCTGTTAAATGAAATATATTAGATATATAGAGATGACATAGACACATCTTTCATAGATTTTCAAAACAACTGACATCTGACAAATCAGATTGATAGTATCAGACTGTAAAATACATGGTCTTCTTTAATGGATTTATCGGTCAAATCATACTGTCAGTGACCCACTGATGACACCGGAAGCCGGGGCGTGGCTTAGAGGTCATAAATCATTTTGATTGATGGGTTTTTGGCTATTTGTCAAAGAGTGGGTCCTATATTCTTTTATGGCCCCCACCTATGGAACAGCCTGCCAGAGAGCCCCAGGACTGCAGAGACCGTTAATATTTTTTTAAAAGGGCTAAGGACACACCTTTTTAATCAGGCTTTTTATTGATCATGTTGAACTCTTGTTTTTTATTATTCATTGTGTTGTTTTCTATATTAATTATTAATATCACTTCTATTTATCGCTCAATGTGATGCTTTGTTATGCTTCATACAATTTTTTTAAATTGAGGCGTTACATTTGAGTTTGTGTTTACAAAAACATGTGTTCACTTCCTGTTCTCAAATTATTCACAATATACACAATATATATATGTCTGTCTATCTGTGTTGGCCCTGTGATGAGGTGGCGACTTGTCCAGGGCCTTCAGCCCAATTGTAGCTGAGATAGGCTCCAGCGCCCCCGCGACCCCGAAGGGAATAAGCGGTAGAAAATGGATGGATGGATGGAGATAAATAAGAGTATCTAGAAAATGAATGGATGGATGAAATTAATTCAGAATGTTTATCATGGTTCTTCTTCTTTGTACTTTGTAAACACTTTAAATTTGAGGAGTTTCTTCAAGTGGATTATATTAGTACATTGTTTGATTTCTTTGCTTAATACATTCCATCATTTAATTCCACATACTGATTTACTGAGTAGAATATAATAGAATAGAATAGAAAGTACTTTATTGATCCCTGGGGGAAATTCAGCAGGTCTTAAGTGCTGTACGTGCGTACAAATGTTTTAAATTACATTTTTCTCTAAGATTATATTTGTCCTCTTTTGTTGAGAAGAATTCTTGGCTAGCAGATTGTAGTTTGCTTTGTGCAGTATTTTCGATTCAATGATTAAAGGGTTTGAATGTTCTCTATATCCAACATGATGTATTATTCTATCTGATTTTTTTTGTAACACGGTGAATGAATGAAGTGTACTTTTGTAGTTATTTCCCCATATTTCTGCACAATAACTCAGATATGGTAACACTAGTGAGCAGTAGAGAATATGAAGTGATTTTTGATCCAGAACATATTTTGCTTTATTCATTATTGCTGTGTTTCTTGCTACTTTAAAGTTAAAGTTAAAGTACCAATGATTGTCACACACACACACACTAGGTGTGGTGAAATTTGTCCTCTGCATTTGACCCATCCCCTTGTTCACCCCCTGGGAGGTGAGGGGAGCAGTGGGCAGCAGCGATGCGGCGCCCGGGAATCATTTTTGGTGATTTAACCCCCAATTCCAACCCTTGATGCTGAGTGCCAAGCAGGGAGGTAATGGGTCCCATTTTTATAGTCTTTGGTATGACTCGGCCGGGGTTTGAACTCACAACCTACCGATCTCAGGGCAGACACTCTAACCACCAGGCCATTACACACCATTATGTTGTATAGTTGTTATATGAGATTTTCAGTTCATTTTATTATCAATCATTATACCTAGAAATTTGGTTTCATTTACGCTTTCAATTTGTATTCCATTTATTTGTATTTGTGTTTGACTTTCCCTTTTACTGTTATCAAAAATCATTATTTTAGTTTTACTGAGATTCAAAGATAGTCTGTTTTTGTCAAACCATCTTTTTAATTTGTTCATTTCTTCTGTTATTATTTGTATTAACTTATGTGTGTTCTCTCCTGAACAATAATACTAACTTTAAATATTTTGTAACTTTACAAATGTCATTTATATAGAGATTGAACCATTTTGCTCCTAGTATTGATCCCTGGCGTACACCACAGGGTATATTTAGTGTTGTAGATGTGTGTTCGCCCAGCTTCACGTATTGTTTCCTGTTGGTTAAGTAACTTCTAACCCAGTTAAAGACCAACCCTCTGATGCCATACCGTTCAATTTTTTGGATTAAAATATTGTGATTAAAATATTGTTATTATTGTGTCAAATGCTTTAGTTAGATCCATAAACAATGCTGCTGCAATTTTTTTTTTTACTATCTATTGCATTTGTGATATCTTCTGTCATTTCAATAAAAGCCACAAAAGTTGAAATATTAGCTGTGTATCCATATTGGTTCTCAGCGATTATTCTATGTTTGTTTATGAACTCTCTAATCTGTTATTGAACACTTTTTCATTGATTATAGAAAATTGTGGAAGTAAAGAAACAGGTCTATAATTTGTAAGTTTGTGTTTGTCTCCAGTCTTATAAATTGGTGCAACTGTAGCTATTTTCCTTTCATTTGGGAATTTGCCTGTTTAAAATGATAGGTTACTGATATACATCAATGGTCCTGAGATCTCTTAAATAACCTTTTTTTTATCATTTCCATATCAATTCCATTAATATCGATTGAAGTCTTAGATTTGCATTTTTTCACAATTGTAACAATTTCCTCCTTTGTCACATTATTGAGGAACATTGAGTTGGGATTTCTATCTATGGTGTCGTTATAGTTCTCAGTTGAAACTGTGTCTGGAATTCTTTCCTCCAATTTTGGTCCAGTATTTACAAACTAATTATTGAAGCTTTCAACTACTTCCTTCATGTTGTCATTATTTTTGTTTCCGTCTGAGAAGTATTGAGGGTAATCCCTCTTAATGCCAGTTTTAATAATGCTATTGAGGATGCCCCATGTTGCTGTCATATTGTTTTTGTTTCTGTTTTTGACTGTAATACTATTTTTGACATGTTTGTAGTATGCTAGTTAGTTTGTTTTTATACTTTTGTACTTATTTTCTGTCTCTGTAGTTCTCTGTGTTATACATTTTATATATAATGTATTCTTCTTATTACAAGCATTTTAATCATTGGTTGATTGTTCTTTCTCTGCTTTCTACTGAGTTGTTTTCATGGACAATGTTTTTCATAAAGCATTATGAACGTGTTTAAGAAATGTTCATATGCTTCATCAACATCATTTTCATCGTACACATTGTCCAAAATTGGGACACTTTTTTTGCAATCATTCTCTTCTCTGTGCATAGTCTTCAAAATGTATTTTTGTCTTCCATGTTCTTCTTCTTGTAGTTTCCATCATATATTGCGAAAACTGGCAGATGATCACAAACATCGGTTATAAGTAGACCACTTGTAGTGTTATTATCAAAATCATTAATAGTAAAGATATGATCAATACACGTGGCAAAGTGTCCTGTGATTCTGCTTGGCTTTGTGATTTTAGGATACAAACTGATGCTGTACATTGTATCAATGAAGTCATCAATGGACTTGTGCTTGTTACGGTTCAATAAGGCATTATTAAAGTCACCACATAAGAAAATTATTTTTTGACCATTGTCCATGTAATTTGCCGTGATCCAATCTTCAAATGTTTCTATACTTGACTTAGGTGATCTATATATACAACTGATGAATATATTTTTGCTTTTTTCCTGACATATTTCAATGGTTATACATTCTACAAAACCCAAAACCAGTGAAGTTGTCACGTTGTGTAAATGGTAAATAAAAACAGAATACAATAATTTGCAAATCCTTTTCAACCTATATTCAATTGAATAGACGGCAAAGACAAGATACTTAATGTTCGAAATGGAAAACTTTGTTATTTTTTGCAAATATTAGCTCATTTGAAATTTGATGCTTGCAACATGTTCCAAAAAGCTGGCACAGGTGGCAAAAAAGACGGAGAAAGTTAAGGAATGCTCATCAAACACTTACTTGGAACATCCCACAGGTGAACAGGCTAAATGGGAACAGGTGGGTGCCATGATTGGGTATAAAAGCAGCTTCCATGAAATGCTCAGTCATTCACAAACAAGGACGGGGCGAGGGTCACCACTTTGTGAAAAAAAGTGTAAGCAATTTGTCGAACAGTATAAGAACAACATTTCTCAACCAGCTATTGCAAGGAATTAATGGATTTCACCTTCTACGGTCCGTAATACCATCAAAAGGTTCAGAGAATCTGGAGATGTAAGCCATGATATTACCTACCTTCTATCCCTCAGACGGTACTTCATCAAAAACCGACATCAGCGTGTAAAGGATATCACCACATGGGCTCAGGAACATTTAAAAAAAACACTGTCAGTTACTACAGTTGGTCGCTACATCTGTAAGTGCAAGTTAAAACTCTACTATGCAACGCGAAAGCCATTTATCAACAACACCCAGAAACGCTGCCGGCTTCGCTGGGCCCGAGCTCATCTAAGATGGACTGATGCAAAGTGGAAAAGTGTTCTGGGGTCTGACGAGTCCACATTTCAAATTGTTTTTGGAAACTGTGGACGTTGTGTCCTCCGGACCAAAGAGGAAAATAACTATCCAGACTGTTATAGGCGCAAAGTTGAAAAGCCAGCATCTGTGATGGTATGGGGGTTTATTAGTGACCAAAGCATAGGTAACTTACACATATGTGAAGGCACCATTAATTCTGAAAGGTACATACAGGTTTTGGAGCAACATTTGTTGCTATCCAAGCAATGTTATCATGGACGCCCCTGCTTATTTCAGCAAGACAATGCCAAGCCACAGTAGTTTCATAGTAAAAGAGTGTGGGTACTAGACTGGCCTGCCTGTAGTCCAGACCTGTCTCCCATTGAAAATATGTGGTGCAATATTAGACTTAGACTTCCTTTTTATTGTCATTCAAATTTGAACTTTACAGTACAGATAAGAACGAAATTTCGTTACATAAGCTCATGGTAGTGCAGGATAAAAAAGCAATAAGGTGCATATTTAAATAAATAAATACCGTATTTTCCGCACCATAAGCCGCCCCGTGTTATTAGCCGCACTTTCAATGAATGGCATATTTCAAAACTTTGTTTACCTATTAGCCGCCCCGTGTTATTAGCCGCACCTACGCTGCGCTAAAGGGAATGTCCAAAAAACAGTCAGATAGGTCAGTCAAACTTTAATAATATATTACAAACCAGCGTTCTAACAACTCTGTTCACTCCCAAAATGTAATGTGCAAATGTGCAATCACAAAAATAGTAACACTCAAAATAGTGCAGAGCAATAGCAACATCAATAACTCAACGTTGCTCGAACGTTAATGTCACACAACACACAAAATAAACATTTAAAGCTCACGTTCTGAAGTTATTACTCATCCACAAATCCCTCGAATTCTTCTTCTTCTTCGGTGTCACCCGGTCTCTTCGCGTAAACGTCTATCAACCACTCGCTCATCTTTTCTTCATCCATCCATCCCTTCGAGTTAGCTTTTATGATGACGCCGGCTGGAAAGTTCTCTTTTGGCAAGGTCTTCCTTTTGAATATCACCATGGGTGGAAGTTTCTGGCCGTTAGCATGGCAAGCTAACGGATATTCACCGTACGTGTTCCCGTTGTATCCACAGTACGGTTCACAGGAATATCAAAAGTCAGTGGAACCTTGTACGCGTGTCTCTTAGTAGGAGCCATTTTGTGGTCTTTACAGAAACACACAAATGAAATGAAATATCCGCGCGCTTCTTCTTCTACGGGGGTGGGTGCTCACCTTGGCGGTTGCTTACCGTAGAAGAAGAAGCGCTTCCTCTTCTAAGGGGAAAAAACATGGCGGCTGTTTACCGTAGTTGCGAGACCTAAACTTTATGAAAATAAATATTAATATTAATCCATATATAAAGCGCACCGGGTTATTAGCCGCACTGTCAGTTTTTGAGAAAATTTGTGGTTTTTAGTTGCAGCTTATGGTGCGGAAAATACGGTAGGTTACTGTACAGATAATATAAGAATATGAAGCGAAAAATATGACAACAGAGACTCCGGACTGTTGAACAACTTAAGCTGTACATCAAGCAAGAATGGGAAATAATTCCACCTGAAAAGCTTCAAAAATTGGTCTCCTCATTTCCCAAACATTTACTGAGTGTTGTTAAAAGGAAAGGCCATGTAACAGTCGTAAAAATGCCCGTGACAACTTTTTTGCTGCCATTAAATTCTAAGTTCATGATTATTTGCAAAAAAAAAAATTTTGTTTCCCAGTTTAAACGTTAAATATCTTGTCTTTGCAGTCTATTCAATTGAATATAAGTTGAAAAGGATTTGCAAATCATTGTATTCTGTTTTGGGCAGCACGGTGGGGGAGGGGTTAGTGCGTCTGCCTCACAATACGAAGGTCCTGGGTTCGATCCTGCACTCTGGATCTTTCTGTGTGGAGTTTGCATGTCCTCCCCGTAACTGCGTGGGTTCCCTCCGGGTACTCCGGCGTCCTCCCACCTCCAAAGACATGCACCTGGGGATAGGTTGATTGGCAACACTAAATTGGCCCTAGAGTGTGAATGTGAGTGTGAATGTTGTCTGTCTATCTGTGTCAGCCCTGTGATGAGGTGGAGACTTGTCAAGGGTGTACACCGCCTTCCGCCCGATTGTAGCTGAGTAAGGCTCCAGCAACCCCCGCCAGCCCAAAGGAAATAAGCGGTAGAAAATGGATGGATGTATTCTTTTTTTTATATACGAATTACACAACGTGCCAACTTCACTGGTTTTGGGTCTTCTAAGACAAAGTGAACAGTCCAGTTGTGATGGATTGAATGCCCTGAGAATAAAATGATATGTGCTTACTTGGACTGTCATGAAGCTGTGAGGACTCAGGTGGTTTGTCTTCATGCTCTTCAGTCTTCACAGAGACAACAGTCAGTGGAAACTTGGTGAGATCATCCTCCTCCTGCCCTAGAAGACACTCTCCCTCCTGAGGGATTTACACTTCCTCCTCTTCCTCTTTAATGTGGGGGGGCCGTGGATTCTCCTCTTCCTCTTTATTGTGGGGGTTGGGGGGTGGCTGCTGGACGTCTGTTGGGTAAATAAGTAAATAAGATAAAGAGAGAATATAAATAGTTTTGGACTGACACTGTTAACACCAATATGTTATTTTGTTTGTTGTGTTGGTGTCCCAGCCTTTTAAATTACTTTAAAAGTGGTACAGTGAGTAAAAAAAGGCTTGGAAATTTGAGGGGGGCAATTTGAAAAGTCTTTCTAAGAACTAGCCAGCATTGATCGAGGTATTCTTAATTTATAATCTAACCATGAAGTGCTTTGACAGGCTGGTCAAAGGTCACATCACCTCTATCCTACCCCACTTCACTTTGCATATCAAAATGTTTCACCGAGGATGCCATAACCACCGCACTACACCTGTCCCTGGAAAACCTGGGGGAAAAAATTACCACAATGTTCCGGATGCTGTTTGTAGATTTCAGCTTGGCCTTCATAATCCCACAGCACCTGATCAACAAAATGGACCTACTAGGACTGAACACACCCCTGCAAAACTAAATACAGGACTTTTTAATAATTTGTACGGGGAGGGAATAACAGATCAGACGCCATTATGCTGAGCACAGGCTCTCCGCAGGGCTGTGTTCTCGGCCCCCTACTTTTTACACCCTGATGACCCATGACTGTTGTGCTCAGTCATCATCATTGGCGATCACTCGAAGTGAGTATGATAGTCCTCCCGTTGGTGAGTCTGGTCATCTGTGGATCCTCAGGTGGCTGTAGAGGCCAATCCGTGATCCACAGACTCTATTGCAGTGGGGGCATATGTGCGTGATTGTCGTGGTAGTAGTGGTGGTGGTCTGAGGAGCTGTTTTGGTAGTGGATCTCTCCTTTCTTTGTTGCCTCTTGGTTTCCGCGGCACGGTGGAGGTCCTTTTCTAATTGTGCTGTGCCTTCATGGACCATCCTGCTCCACAAAACCCTCTGGTGGGCATCATCCTCCCAGGTGTTGAGGCTGAAGCAGCATTTCCTCAGGTGGATTTTGAGGTTATCTTTATACCGCTTCTTCTGCCCCCCTTGGGTGCGTTGTCCTTCCGTCAGTTGTCCGTACAACATCTGTTTTGGAAGGCGACTGCCTGGCATGCGAATTACATGGCCTGTCCATCGCAGCTGGTGCCGAATGACAGTTGTAGTGATGCTGGGCATGTTAGCTTCCTTCAGAACACTAATGTTGGTACGCCTATCTTCCCAGCTGATCCTGAGCATCTTGCGGAGACATCGCTGGTGGTACTGCTCCAGAGCCTTCAGGTGTCTGCTGTAGGTGGTCCAACTATCAGCCCCGTAGAGCAGAGTGGGCAGAACTACAGCTTTATATACGAGAAGCTTGATGTTGGTCTGGATGACCCGATTCTCGAAAACTATTTTCTTGAGCTTAGCGAAAGCTGCGCTGGCACAACCTATGCGGTGGTGGATCTCGGCTCAGTACAACACAAACCACATCGTTAGGTATGCGGATGACACAACAGTGGTGGGTCTCATCCATGACGACAAGGAGAAGCACTACAGAGAGGAGGTGGAACTTTCTGTTGACTGGCAGCAGCAGGGTTTCTACAGGTATCAGCAAATATAATTAATTGTGTATTAATTAATGCCATTTTTAATACCACTTAAAAAAAATGCAATGCTCATGTCCGACCGCACATGATTATACTTAGTTTAAAGCAGCCTTTCTTAAGCATAGAGTGCCAAAAAATATATGTTTCCCAGCTGTGGTCTGTATGGTACTCAGTTGTAATACACTTTTCCACCACATGTGGCAATAATGACAACATCAAACAAACAGAAGAGGTCATAGAGAAGTTATGACTAAAGTGGTGAAACTGTTTTTTATGTGCACTTTAAATTTGTTGGCAGTTTAGTTAAGAAACCTATGAACTATTAGTTTATGTATTTTAGCAGAACATGATTGTATCCAGTATATATATATATATATATATATATATATATATATATATATATATATATATATATATATATATATATATATATATATATATATATATATATATATATATACATATATATATGTTATATATATATACATATATATATATATAAAACACAAGAACAGGCGCATTCTTCTTTTTGAACGATATTTCAGCCCCACCATCTTTAGTTATTCCACCATGACTCTAGTTCTACTCAGTCTAGGTCATGTTTTGTTGTTGTGCAAATACTCTTAGGAGAAATGTAAACTTAGAGGAAAATGTATTTTAAAGCATTTCTACGCACGTACAACACTTAAGACCTTCAGTATATCAGTATGTGGAATTAAATGATGGAATGGATTAAGCAAATAAATCAAATAATGTACTAATATGATCCACTTCAAGAAACTCTTCAAACTTAAAAGTGTTTACAAAGTACAAAGAAGAAGAACCATGATAAACATTCTGAATTTATTTCATCCATCTATAAATTTTCTAGATACTCTTTATGAAATATAACTTAAAATTTACTTCACTCATTATTATTTATTTATTTTTAATGTTATTACTTATGGAGTATATTGTGAATAATTTCAGAACAGGAAGTGAACAAAAGTTTTTGCAACTGCTATGTAAAGGAAAAGGGGTAAGATTAAATATGCTCTGCTTCTTCCGACTCATTTTCGAACATGTTGAATAGAGAAACTGGCAATTGTGATGTATCATGTTGTATGCATGCATGCATGTGTGATGTATCATGTTGTATGCATGCATGCATGTGTGATGTATCATGTTGTATGCATGCATGCATGTGTGATGCATCATGTTGTATGCATGCATGTGTGATGCATCATGTTGTATGCATGCATGTGTGATGTATCATGTTGTATGCATGCATGTGTGATGTATCATGTTGTATGCATGCATGTGTGATGTATCATGTTGTATGCATGCATGTGTGATGTATCATGTTGTATGCATGCATGCATGCATGTGTGATGTATCATGTTGTATGCATGCATGTGTGATGCATCATGTTGTATGCATGCATGTGTGATGTATCATGTTGTATGCATGCATGTGTGATGTATCATGTTGTATGCATGCATGCATGTGTGATGTATCATGTTGTATGCATGCATGTGTGATGCATCATGTTGTATGCATGCATGCATGCATGTGTGATGTATCATGTTGTATGCATGCATGTGTGATGTATCATGTTGTATGCATGCATGCATGCATGTGTGATGTATCATGTTGTATGCATGCATGTGTGATGTATCATGTTGTATGCATGCATGCATGTGTGATGTATCATGTTGTATGCATGCATGTGTGATGCATCATGTTGTATGCATCATGTTGTATGCATGCATGTGTGATGTATCATGTTGTATGCATGCATGTGTGATGTATCATGTTGTATGCATGCATGTGTGATGTATCATGTTGTATGCATGCATGTGTGATGTATCATGTTGTATGCATGCATGCATGCATGCATGTGTGATGTATCATGTTGTATGCATGCATGTGTGATGCATCATGTTGCATGCATGCATGTGTGATGTATCATGTTGTATGCATGCATGTGTGATGTATCATGTTGTATGCATGCATGCATGCATGCATGTGTGATGTATCATGTTGTATGCATGCATGTGTGATGCATCATGTTGTATGCATGCATGCATGCATGTGTGATGTATCATGTTGTATGCATGCATGTGTGATGTATCATGTTGTATGCATGCATGTGTGATGTATCATGTTGTATGCATGCATGTGTGATGCATCATGTTGTATGCATGCATGTGTGATGTATCATGTTGTATGCATGCATGTGTGATGTATCATGTTGTATGCATGCATGTGTGATGTATCATGTTGTATGCATGCATGTGTGATGTATCATGTTGTATGCATGCATGTGTGATGCATCATGTTGTATGCATGCATGTTCCAAATAAACACAAAGTCAAACTCTTAAAGGCACACTGTTTAATATTTTAAAGTATTCAAACTGTATTTGTATTTTCGCCGACTGTTGCAAGTTGTACAGTAGGAACTCAGTGCTGTGCAATATTCTTTAATGTCAGCAATTGTCCTACAAGAAGATTCACTCTATACTTGGTGGTTGTAACCATGGTAACGTACAGTACCCTTGTCATTTTGTGTCTCACCAACTTTGACGACTGTGGCTTAGAGGCCAGTAACAGTTGAGTTTAGAATAGTTTTGTTGTCTTCACAAGACTCCCGCTCTCTTGTTCTATTTCCTCCTACCTGGCCGTTCCCTATTTGGGCACACGGAAACAACCGGAAAGAACCAAAGTATAAACTGTATAAACAAAATAAATACAACACGTGTGTTACTTGAAAATAATAGTGATCTGATCCAATAACATCTAAATAAGAATTCCTGCATAACATAAATGACTTTCTTGGGTTGTACAGTATACCAGTATTAGTATAGTACCGCGATACTAATGAATCATATTTGGTACTATACCGCCTCTAAAAAGTACCGGTCCCCCCCCCCCCCCCGGTCGTCGTCACATCGTGTCATTGCTGGTTTACGAGCAGAGGAGCATGTTCAGCAGCGCACACACACACACAGAATACTTACAAGCAGACACAGTGTGTAGACAGAGAAGGGAGAACGGACGCATTTTGGTCTAAAAAGTAAAGATAAAGGTGAAGTTATAACTGAAATGCCGTCAGGAAGAGGTGCTATAAGACATGGCAAGCTAGCTAGCAGCTAAAGTCCATCCGCAGTCGACAGTGTTTTAGCTACTTCTAAATCACTAATCCTTGCCTCCATCCATCCATCCATCCATCCATCCATCCATCCATTTTCTACCGCTTATTCCCTTCGGGATCGCGGGGGGCGCTGGAGCCTATCTCAGCTACAATCGGGCGGAAGGCGGGGTACACCCTGGACAAGTCGCCACCTCATCGCAGGGCCATCCTTGCCTCCATGGCGACAAATAAAGTAAGTTTCTTACAAGTATCATCCCTGCAGGACGAGGAATAGCTAAACATGCTTCACTACACATCGTAGGAGGATAAAATAGCTCACCGGCGTCACAATGTAAACAAACGCCATTGGTGCATCTACACCTAACATCCACTGTAGTGATATCAAGTACAGGAGCATATCTAGTTGATACTACTATGATTAAATTGATATTTTTTTATCATCACAAAATCTTCTTTCGTTTTTTTATTTCATATTATGTTTACAAACTCAGGAAATATGTCCCTGGACACATGAGGACTTTGAATATGACCAATGAATGATCCTGTAACTACTTGGTATCGGATTGATACCTAAATTTGTGGTATCATTCAAAACTAATGTAAAGTATCAAACAACAGAAGAATAAGTGATTATTACATTTTAACTGAAGTCTCGATAGAACATGTTAAAAGAGAAAGTAAGCAGATATTGACAGTAAATGAACAAGTAGATTAATAATTCATTTTCTACCACTTGTCCTTAATAAATTTGACAAAATAATAGAATATAAATGACACAATATGTTACTGCATATGTCAGCAGACTAATTAGGAGCCTTTGTTTGCTTACTTACTCCTAAAAGACAAGAAATACATTTAGGTACCGGTACCGGACGTTCTATACTTAAATAATCAAACCAGACCAGATTAAATGTTACACTGCTTCAAAAAAGTCTACACGCCATTGACATAAACCTCTTATAAATATTGTGTGGCTAAAACGGTCTTGTTTTCATGAAGAATATACAAACAAAACAGTGCATCATCCCCACAAGACAATGCACCTTCTTATACACAATATATTTAAGAAAAGTGTTAATAATGAAATATAAAGTTAGTAAAGATGTGAGAGTAAGAAGTAAACAAACCTGTTCTGTGTAACACAACTTGATGTTTCTTGAAAACAGCGTCCAGTAGTTGATGTTGTCGCTCCTTCTCCTCTTTTGCTCTAGAAAGTTCCTCCTTTGCTATCGTTCTTTCGCACATTTTCACACAATCGCAACACTTTACACTCACATTTTCACACAATCACAACACTTTACGCAGCAGCTAACAAGCTAAGCTAACTAGCACGAGACGCTTCTCAGCTTTACAGAACTGACTAGCTAAGCAACGCAGAGGTTCTCGCGGACCGAGATGTTCTACCCTGAAATAAATAATTAAATATGTCTCTTGTACGACCTAAATATTTACATAATGGAGAACAAATAATAACACTAATTTATTAGCGTCCGCCTTCACTTCCTTTTTCTTCCATGTGCTTTTACGACAGTTGGCACACTTGACGTCACGAGACAGCGCTGCTCTGCTCTCGCGAGATGTTTCGTGCTTTAAAAAAGCTTTAAAAGCGATAGAATAAATTGTTTTATAGTGTTACATTATCTAGTAGTCTTATATTATGTATTGTTGTATTGTTCATAAATACATTAAAATATCTGTCCTGTAAATCAAGCATTTTATAGCGCTATAAGTACTGTTAAGGTGTTAAAAAGTAGACTTTGTTAAATATAACCCCTAAATTACAACATGATGCCTGCAAAAAAAAAGTGACTTGCAGTATGTTTTAAAATTATTGACTATTTTCTGGTTTAAAGTTACTGCATTGAAATTGTAAAAGTTAAACGTATAATACAACTTATTCAGTACTGTTGACTTGCTGAAATGCCCTTTTAAAAGCTGAAATCAGCCCATAACTATACGCTATGGCACTTAAAAAAAGTGTTGTGGGAAATATTTACCTACTGACACATCTTTTCTGGAATGAAAAAACCCTAAATCTCAGTTATTTTAATTACATAAATCATATTGAAGTTCATTACGTTTTGTTTACTACTCCAAATTACTTTTGGAAGGCATTACATTTTTGAAGTCTTTTAAAAGGGTATTCCAACAAGCAGGCCTGGCCCTAACCAATCTGGCGCCCTAGGCAAGATTTTAGGTGGCGCCCCCCCACATTGGCAATGAAGTGTATATACTCACAAGAAACCGAAAAGCTTTGTCTTTGACCTTATTTTTTACTTAAAGAAAGCAAATCAACAAATTATATGAGAATGTTATGTTATGATTATCTTTAACCGAATCACAGCAGTGCTCAAATTAAAAAAACAGCATTCCCTCTCATGTGATATTGCTTAATTAACATTAATGATGTGCACTTTAACAACTAGGCTTACAACTATACCTAATATATAAAGGGGTGGAAAAGTGACTATTACCTGCAGGGCAAACATTAGCTAACCAGAAGGCAATAACAATGTAAACAAAAAAACACCTGCTTAAAAGATCTAATACAAATGTCCCTGACGAATGTAAGGCGGGAGTATTGTAATTAGCTAACGTTACATTATTATTTTCCATAACAATTTAGCCCCATCCACAATATTAACCCGACGTTAAAACAGAACTACCTATTTATTGATTAGCAATTGCCGAATCATGTAACTTTAGCTTAATGCTAAAAAGCCAGGTTAGTATCACATTCTGTAACAGACAAATAATTTCATGTAGGCTAACGTTACCTACCTGCTACCTCTGTCTTTTTCTCGTTTCGCCTCCTCTTCTTTTTTATTTTTTCTTCCCTGGGCACCTGACAGTTTTGGCCGTTTTGACATTTTGTGTTGATTTTTTGATGTGGTGACGATGTGGGGGGGGGGGGGGGGGGGCGGCGTAATGTTGTAACAAATTATATTTCTATTAAATAGGCTTTACTTTGCATTTTAATTAACGTGGGATTATTTTTTGTATTTAGAAATAATAGTACCAACTTTTTCTTTTTTTTTCTCCAACATTTGTGGCACTGGCGTGGCGCCCCCTGATGGACGGCGCCCTTGGCATTTGCCTATACGGCCTATGCCACGGGCCGGCCCTGCCAACAAGTATTGAATGTACTTTATTATGATGCAGAACTCTCCCAAGTGTGATCAAGTAAAGCAGAAAAGATGTCAGTCACAAGACTTCAGGCCTTTTTTCTTCCTCTTTGATATATTGCACAATACAAGGGCGCTATCTGCTGTACAAAGAATGTACTAACATGTACTAACACAAAAGTTTTATTTTGGTTTTCAGTCAGACATTCAGTCATTGTCGTTCTCAAAAAGATGCGCAAGTATTTGGCATCAAGTTTGATGAAGTAACAAGACAACATGTGGACAAAGCATATGTGGCGCCATTGTTTGTCTATTACACCTCCAAAGTGTATACGCACACAATTATACATGGTAAGTACGTATACAAGTGTCTTTTATTAGTAATAATCTTTTTTTTTTTATTCTATTTTTTCAGTAAGTTTTTCTTTTTTTGGTCACGTATCTTAGCAAGAATGTAATTTGTTCCAAATTGTAAATAATCAGATTTTTCGTTACCATTCTGCACTTGTTGGTGCTTCTTTTGACAGACATTTATTAAATCATTGCCTATATCGCCCCTTCTTTTTTCATTTGGTATACTTCCCAGCAACATTACTTCAAAAGTCACACATTTTAAAAGTAAATGATCTTGTATAAAACACCACAGCTCAAATGATGTATAAAGCAAAATAATAATATGCTTCCAGAAGATGTTTCAGATGTGAACCAGTAAATATCAACTAAGAGGGATTTATGTGTACTCAAAAGTATGACAAAATGTAAAACAAATATGTATATCATACAAATTAGACTTAGACTTCCTTTTTATTGTCATTCAAATTTTAACTTTAAAGGCCTACTGAAACCCACTACTACCGACCACGCAGTCTGATAGTTTATATATCAATGATGAAATCTTAACATTATAACACATGCCAATACGGCCGGGTTAACTTATAAAGGGACATTTTAAATTTGCCGCTAAACTTCCGGTTCGAAACGCCTCTGAGGATGACGTATGCGTGTGACGTAGCCCGGCGAACACGGGTATGCCTTCCACATTGAAGCGGATACGAAAAAGCTCTGTTTTCATTTCATAATTCCACAGTATTCTGGACATCTGTGTTCGTGAATCTGTTTCAATCATGTTCATTGCATTATGGAGAAGGACGCCGAGCAAGCAAAGAAGAAAGTTGTCGGTGCGAAATGGACGTATTTTTCGAACGTAGTCAGCCACAACAGTACACAGCCGGCGCTTCTTTGTTTACATTCCCGAAAGATGCAGTCAAGATGGAAGAACTCGGATAACAGAGACTCTAACCAGGAGGACTTTTGATTTGGATACACAGACGCCTGTAGAGAACTGGGACAACACAGACTCTTACCAGGATTACTTTGATTTGGATGACAAAGACGCAGACGTGCTACTGTGAGTATGCAGCTTTGGCTTTTTTTTGCGTATGTACGTAACTTTTTTAAAATATATAAGCTTTATGAACCTTGGGTTAGGTGAACGGTCTTTTGGGCTGAGTGATTGTGTGTGTTGATCATGTGTTTGAATTGTATTGGCGTGTTCTATGGAGCTAGGAGCTAGCAGAGGAGCTAGGAGCTAGCATAACACGTACCGTACCGTACGTGCGCGTCACGTACGTAACTTTTTAAAAATATATAAGCTTTATGAACCTTGGGTTAGGTGAACGGTCTTTTGGGCTGAGTGATTGTGTGTGTTGATCAGGTGTTTGAATTGTATTGGCGTGTTCTATGGAGCTAGGAGCTAGCAGAGGAGCTAGGAGCTAGCATAACAAACACGCAGGTGTTATTATGCAGGATTAATTTGTGGCATATTAAATATAAGCCTGGTTGTGTTGTGGCTAATAGAGTATATATATGTCTTGTGTTTATTTACTGTTGTAGTCATTCCCAGCTGAATATCAGGTACCGTGAGTATGCAGCCTTGGCTGCTAAACATTCGATAACTTGACCGTATGTGCGCGTCACGTACGTAACTTTTTAAAAATATATAAGCTTTATGAACCTTGGGTTAGGTAAACGGTCTTTTGGGCTGAGTGATTGTGTGTGTTGATCAGGTGTTTGAATTGTATTGGCGTGTTCTATGGAGCTAGGAGCTAGCAGAGGAGCTAGGAGCTAGCATAACAAACACGCAGGTGTTTTTATGCAGGATTAATTTGTGGCATATTAAATATAAGCCTGGTTGTGTTGTGGCTAATAGAGTATATATATGTCTTGTGTTTATTTACTGTTGTAGTCATTCCCAGCTGAATATCAGGTCACCCCCGGCTCTCACAGCATCTTCCCTATCTGAATAGCTTCAACTCCCCACTAGTCCTTCACTTGCACTTTACTCATCCACAAATCTTTCATCCTCGCTCAAATTAATGGGGAAATTGTCGCTTTCTCGGTCCGAATCTCTCTCACTTCATGCGGCCATCATTGTAAACAATAGGGAACTTTGCGTATATGTTCAACTGACTACGTCACGCTACTTCCGGTAGGTGCAAGCCTTTTTTTTATCAGATACCAAAAGTTGCAATCTTTATCGTCGTTGTTCTATACTAAATCCTTTCAGCAAAAATATGGCAATATCGCGAAATGATCAAGTATGACACATAGAATAGATCTGCTATCCCCGTTTAAATAAAAAAAATTCATTTCAGTAGGCCTTTAAGATAAGATAAGAATGAAATTTCGTTGCATTAGCTCATGGTAGTGCCGGATAAAAAAGCAATAAAGTGCAGATATAAATAAATAGATTACTGTACAGATAAATATATTGCACTTTTTCATATGCGTCCATGTTTATGGATGTATGTTATATTGTCTTTATATTCTAGCGAGTTAATCCATTTTTGGGGGGAATTGAGGGGATTATTATGATGCGTTCAAGAGTCTTACGGCCTGAGGGAAGAAGCTGTTACAGAACCTGGAGGTTCTGCTTCGGAGGCTGCGGAACCTCTTCCCTTAGTCCAGCAGTGAAAACAGTCCTTGGTGGGGGTGAGGAGTCTCTGCAGATTTTCTGAGCCCTGGTCAGGCAGCAGCTTTTTGCCATCTCCTGGATAGGAGGAAGAGGAGTCCTGATGATCTTTTCCGCCATCCTCACCACTCTCTGCAGAGACTTCCAGTCTGAGGCATTGCAGGCTCCAGTCCAGACAGAGATGCAGTTGGTCAGCAGGCTCTCTATAGTGCCTCTGTAGAATGTGCTGAGAATGGGAGAAGGGAGCTGTGCTCTTTTCATTCGACGCAAAAAGTGCATGCGCTGCTGAGCTCTTTTTATAAGAGCTCCGGTGTGGACCAGGTCATATTGTCAGTTATGTGCACCCCCAGGAACTTGGTGTTGCTTACCATCTCCACCGCTGTGCCGTTGATGAAGAGTGGAGCGTGGCTGGACTGGTGCTTCCTGAAGTCGACAATGATCTCCTTGGTCTTGTCGACGTTTAGGACCAGGTTGTTTTTGGTTCTGCACCAGTCAACCAGATGTTGTCGTTGTCACGGATGAGGCCCACTACTGTTGTGTCGTCCGCATACTTCACAATGTGGTTAGTAGTGGACCTGGCGCAACAGTCATGAGTCATCAACGTGAACAGCAGCGGTCTCAGGATGCAGCCCCGGGGGGAGCCGGTGCTCAGGGAGATGGCACTGGAGGTGTTGTCGCACACTCTCACAGACTGGGGTCTGTCTGTGAGGTAGTCAAGCAGCCAGTAGCATAAGGGGGTACTGAATCCAAGGGGGGCCAGTTTGCTCACCAAGTGCTGCGGGATGATGGTGTTGAATGCCGAGCTGAAGTCCAGAAACAACATCCGCACGTGTGTGTCCTGTCCTTCCGGATGTTCTAAGCTCAGGTGGAGTGCAGAGGAGATGGCGTCCTCTGTGGAGCGGTTAGGGCGATAAGCAAACTGGTATGGGTCGAATGTGGGGGGAAGTCTGGAGACAATGTATTCCTTTAAATGCCTTCATTAATGCAACCTTTACATAAAAGGAAACATGAATTATGGTAGACATAATGTATGCTGACCTTGAATGGAACATTGTCACAGCAGCGACACCTGACCACGGACGGCACGGTCGAAAACTGTTTGTGTCCTCCATGCAATCGCCCCCGAGTGCTCCCACCTGAACCCAATTAAATGACGTTACCATGGCAACCGCACCATAGCAACGGTCCCATCCCTGTCAACACTTCCTGGTTCTCAAGAGGAAGTGGGTGGAGCAATCTGCCGAAAAGGAAATTCAGCATGAACAGAGACCAGCAATAAATTAGAGAAACCAAAATAAAAACAATATAAACAAATAAGGACATTTGGCTCCAACAGTATGCAAAGTAAATCGCTGAGGGATGATGTACAATATTGGCTTTTGCCTGACACTCCGAACTTTGATTGATATTGATATTGTTTTGGGGATGTTTAAAAAGAAAACACACATTAAAAATGTTTAAAACCCAATAATGGGAATTTGTGTTTTATCCACAAATGTAAATTTGTAAAAAAAAAAAAAATCCTTCCACAAACAATTCAGCAATTTTCTCTCACTTTTATATTGCATAAAGGTCTGGGGATATACATATAAAATAATCACAACACAATCATCATATTACAAAAGAGAGTAATAAAGATAATTAATAACATGGATTATAGAGACCCAACAAATGATTCATAAAGTCACACATTTTAAAAGTTAATAAAAGACAACTGTTCAAATTATGTATAAAGTGAATAATAATATGCTTCCTGAAGTGTTTCAGAAGAGGTTTCAGATGTGAACCAGTAAATATGTACATCATAAATAGGGGCTAATCTATGGGATTATTAAGAATTAGAAATACAAATATGTAATACTTCCATATTTCAAACTATCCAATCTATAAATGTAGAAGTATATGAAAAAGATTGTTACACAAACAACAATGTCACACATGTTATATGTCCTGATGTTGTTAGAAAGTCAAAATTAAAGTCTTGACAGTTCATTTGAAATCCTGCAATTTCATTTGCTGCTGCTGTTCTCACCAGCACTTGTGTTTCTTACACTGGTACTTATAAGAGAATCTTTCACCACACACACTGCAACTCAACACTTTCTCTCCTGGGTGTGTTCTCATGTGTATTACAAGGTTTGATTGGTCACAAAAGCTTCTGTTGCAGATTGAACAGGAATGTGATTTTTCACCAGTGTGCGTTCTCGTGTGTACTTTCAAATATTGACTTTGTGTAAAACCTTTACCACAGGTTGAACAGGAAAAATGTTTTTCTCCAGTGTGTGTTCTCATGTGCACTTTCAAATATTCCTTCCTTGTAAAAGATGAGCCACAGATTGAACAGATAAAAGGTTTTTCACCAGTGTGTGTTCTAATGTGTACTTTCAAATGTTGACTTTGTGTAAAACCTTTACCACATTATGAACAGATAACAGGTTTTTCACCAGTGTGTGTTCTCATGTGTATTTTCAAATTGTGACTTTGTACAAAACCTTTACCACAGAGTGAACAGATGAAAGGTTTTTCTCCAGTGTGTGTTCTCATGTGTCTTTTCAAATTGCGACTTGCTACAAAACCTTTACCACAGAATGAACAGGTAAAAGGTTTTACCCCAGTGTGTGTTCTCATGTGTCTTTTCAGATCACTATGGTATTTAAAGGTTTTGTCACAGTGAGAACATTTCAAGTGGGTGTTGTCAGTGTGACATGTCTTATCATCTTTAGAGTCTTCATCATCAGTGTCAGGAGAGTTTGACGTTGTGTCCTCACTATCTGATACTGGAGCTAAGATCTTGTCTGCTTGTGATCCTCCACAGTGGTCTCCATCAGCTTCTGTTGGCATGTGTTGTGTTGAGCTGCTGCTTGGAGGCTCCGCCTCTCTCTTCTCCTTATTTTCACCTTCAACCTCATCTTCACTCTTCACAGGGACACCAGTCACTGGGAACTCCTCCAACCATTTAGGCTGACTGATGCGGTGTTCCTCCTCTCCCTCTTTAATACGCAGCGGCTCTTGGTCCTCCTCTTCCTCTTTAAAGTAGGGGGTCAGTGGGTCCTCCTTTTCCTCTTTAATGTGTGGGGTTAGCGGGTTCTCTTGCTCCTTAAAGTGAGGGGTCAGTGGGTCCTCCTCTTCATTGGTGATGTGTAAGATCAGTGGGTCCGCCGCTTGACCTTTAATGTGAAGGGTCAGTTTAACACTATGGGTCTGTGGTGTCTCGTGTTCCTCTTTAATATGGGGGAGCTGTGGCTCCTCTCCTCTCTCTTTAATGTGATGGGAATG
Source organism: Entelurus aequoreus (assembly GCF_033978785.1). Lineage (NCBI taxonomy): Eukaryota > Metazoa > Chordata > Actinopteri > Syngnathiformes > Syngnathidae > Entelurus > Entelurus aequoreus. Next base: position 31,695,171 of record NC_084757.1, read on the forward strand.
TGGTACATCTTCTTCCTCTTTAATGGGGTGGGGCTGTGGCTCTTCTTCCTGCTCATGAGGAAGATGTTCTTCTTCGACGTCTGTGGGACAGGAGAAAACAAACATTCTTTAGAAAAGTCCAGCTTTGCTAAGTCACATGAGACATTGTCCTGCACCAACATATGATCTCACAATATCATCAGTTTCCCCTCACAGCAGTCAGGCTACTTCCAGCTGACACATGAAGAAGAACTTCAGGGGAATGCCTTCCCAGGCCAACGTCCGATCCACCTTATTCATATAAAAACATCCTAAAAGTCATTCCTGCAATTCTTACTGGTAGATTCCATATGTGAAAGTGTGCTGTTCTCCTTCTGAATAAGTCATACACACACAGGAAATAATGTACCACATGCCAGCCTCTACGCAGTAATACTAATGATGAGCTACCCCTGCTGGTGGATAATAATTACAGTGATTTTCACATTTATCTTTAGAGACATGTCTGCTCAAAAAAAGCATGAGAACAGTCAACATGTTGGCCAAAAAAGATGATGTAGTGGAATTTCTGAACTTTGAACTTTATTATATATGTCTATCAAGAATGTCTGCTCGTTTCATTTATTTTCTATTCTAAACAATTGAAGGACCAAATGTAGGTAAAAGATGAATATGGAGTCGCTCTGACCATTCTACAGAATGTTTTAATTGTCTAAGAATGACTAAGGGATTCAAGGATGTTGCAAAACAAGCCGGTCGAAAACAACAAGACCTTGAGGCATGGGGAAAACAGATAAAATGGCCAAGTGACAAGGGCTATGGAAGATTGCTTGATTCTTGTGTCCTCCGGAGGACGTTTGTCTGTCTGCATGGGCAGCTCAATCCAATTTTGTACTTTTGATTATTGGTAAATAAACCTTTTGTACTAAACTCACTTTTGTTGCAGTTTAAGCTTCGGACAATCCACTACACAAATTGGCGTCACGAACAGGATGGTCCAGAACGCTGCAAATCAACAGCCGCTCCCGGTCTCTCTCTCAGGCAGACAAAGGTTGCACGCGCGCATCTAAAAAGGTAAGCAATTTTGCTTAATGTGTAAAAGTTGTCTGCCTGGAGAGAACGGGATCGGTAAGACTAATTGCTGAACCTGTTTTTGATAAAAGATAGGTCTAGCCAGGTTCTCCAAAAACAACCTGGAATGGGGTAAATTATGGTTGGATTGAGTTGTTTTGTATGTGATTATTTGTCTGTGTGTTTGTTTGAAAACTTGTGATTTCTTGTTTTAACAATAAGGGGATTGTTAATGGAATTTTGGTGGTTTGGAGTGTGAAGCACAAACGATTCGAGACAAATACATTTTCTTAACCTCTCCCTCCTCTGTCGTTGTCGGCAGAGGGGGCTTCTTCTGCAAGTACATCAGATTAGCAAAAGTTGGATACAGCTAAATTTAAGGCAGGTTTAACTAACTGGTGTGACATTTGACCCATATAAAATTGTTACGTTTGTGAAAGTGCGACACATCTGTCTATGTGGAAGCTGCATGGCCGGGTAAAAAGCCTCATATTAGGTGACCGTTCAGTGACTCCGGTAAAGGAGATCAACTGAGCTGATATTTGTCACGACGTTCTGTTTAATTTGCTGCAGTATAGACAGGTGGCGTTCGGGCTCCATATGGTAGAGCCTTGGTGAAACTTGGTGAAACTATATGGAACTGACCAGCAGAGCCGGCCCAAGGCATAAGCGTACTAAGCGCTTGCTTAGGGCCCCGCTGCCACCAGGGGGCCCCCAAAAGCAATTAACAAAAAATTCTTATTTTTTTATTTTTTGCATGTACGAGTCTGACTGATGATTTCTAAATGATCAAAGATATATTATTGTACAAAAACACAATTTTAGGTCAACAGAGTGCTGCTGCTGATCTAGGCCTAGTGATTCTTCCTGCCTCTCTTAAATGTAAAGCTGCCTCTGCTGCACCTGTGACGTTTGCCGCCTGCCGTGGAATGCCAGTGCGCACTGATATTTTCATAGCCTGCACTCTTCCTGTGACTGTTGCATCTGCAGAGCGGAGCTTTTCCAAGCTCAAATTAATAAAAAACTACTTGAGATCTTCCGTGGCTCAAGAAAGACTGAGTGGACTGGCAGTGATTAGTATTAATAACAAAGTCGGCCATCAGATTTCTTACAGTGATGTCATAAATGACTTTGCCTCCAGAAAAGCCAGGAAGCACAGGTTTTAAGGAGTGGGTGGAGTGGTGTGGGTGGTGAAGAACAGAGGAACCAAACTGTGATGTGATGGTCAAATGTGTGAATTAAGGACCTTAATTTAAAGTAGTTTATTTTGATTTTTTCCCCAAAAATTTTTTGCACATCGTTATGTACATTTACATAGTTTTAATATGTAGTAACTTTATATTTGTTTATAAACCGTTATGTTACCTTGTTTCTGGTAACTCTGTTCATTAATATTATTTAACTATTTGCTTGATAATTAATTTAATTATGTTGTTTTTTGTACAATTGAATTTGTTCCTTTTTTATATATATTTAGGTGATTTTATTGTTGCACTTTATTGTTTTTCTTGCACTACGAATTATTTTTGCACATTGCTGTTTCAGGTTTTTGTTACCAAAAATAATAAAGTGAATCAGAATCAGCTTTATTGTCCAGTTATGTTTAACACACATGGAATTTAACTTCAGTAGACTGCGCTCTCTTTGTACAAAGTAAACATTAAATATGAACAATTAACTAAAATATAAACTAGTAATTAAAGACTAATATGTACAAGACTGATGAGACAAGATGACACTTTTACTGTAAATACAAAGCTTTATCACTTGGACTGTTCAACCCCAGGCCACTCTTGTAGCTGAATGTTTTCTACATTTAAAGATTAGGAACCTTATGTGGCACTCTGGACATCATTCGTTCATTCATTGGTATTATTTATGTTCTTAACTGGGCCACCCCCATATCTTTATAAATGACATGTCATTTGTAAAGACATGCCAGGCTGACCATAGGATAATGTAAACAACACTGCCAGAGCCGCAATGAGTTTATAGTAGGTGTGTGAATGATCAACAATCAATATTGGCAGAAATAGAGGGCCCCAAAATCAAATTTTGCTTAGGGCCCCATGGAGGCTTGGGCCGGCACTGCTGACCAGGCACGATGTACTGTAGGATTGTTGGGTGATTCCCCGTGATTCTACGGCGCATTAGGCCGGTTTTTCCGTGTAGGCCAGGGAGGGAACGTAGGGATAACTGGGCTGAATGGGTTAATCGCCGTTTATGAGTAAGGGACCTACGTTCGTAAGTCGGCCGATTCCACAAAAAGCACACGTGCATAGTTGTTTATATTGGTCCGGACCTAGGGGTAGTATTTGTGATTTGTAAATGTGTGTGTATAATAATAATAATAATAATGGATTAGATTTATATAGCGCTTTTCTAGACACTCAAAGCGCTTCACAGAGAAGTGAGAACCCATCATTCATATTTACAACTCATTCATTCATCATTCATTCTCCGGTGTGAGCGGCACCGGGGGCAAGGGTGAAGTGTCCTGCCCAAGGACACAACGGCAGCGATTTTGGATGGTAAGAGGCGGGGAGCGAACCTGCAACCCTCAGGTTTCTGGCACGGTTGCTCTACCCACTACGCCATACCGCCCCGATGAATGTTGAGAAGTGTGTGTGTGTGTGTGTTGACTGATTCAGTTTTATTTGTCTCCCTCCCTCCCTCACGCAAGCTACCTTCATGCTTTTTTCACACCCCCGCCAATCTGTAAAAGTTGGGAAATTGTCCAAAATGTGTGTGTTTGTGAGAAGATAGACAAAGTTTATGTACAGAAATCATTTGAGTGAACAGGGGCGCCGAAAAGGGGGGGGGGGGGGGGTAAAGGAGACGGATTCTAGGGGCCCATGATGGAGGGGGGCCCAGAGAGGCCCCTAATGATGATAAAATTATAATACAGAAAAAATAATGACACTAAGTTATTAACTAACATATAATCACACATTTTTTATTTTCCATGTCCTGGTAACAATACCTTTATTTGTTTTGGAAGCATCAACACCTGCAGGGCCCTCCCTTCCCCCCTCTATTTACGTAAAATGGTTCAGTCCGACTGGATCAGCTGCAGGTAGAGCACCGGCCATTTGTCACAGACAGCGCCACAGCGGGCAAAGCGGAGGAGACAGCAGTATGCCTCAAAAATCAGGCAGCCAAAAAAAGAAAGGAAAAGAAATTAAGAGAGGAGAAGGAGTTGAAGGGTCGACAATATGTCACCCAATATTTCCAAAAAAAAGGTGGGTTTGTTAGTTGTGGTGGAAAGTTATGCATATTAACTTTGTCTCTGTCTGTGGTAATAAACTAGCTCACTTTTCTCACCATGTTAGCTCAAGAAAACTCTGGATTTTTACATTTTACTGCTATATTAGTTAAATAATCAATCCAGTCAAACATTAATCAAGCTGTTCTTATTCAATAATAGTTGATCTCCCCTCTGTCAAAATGATGCCTCATTCTGAACAGAGTCAAGTGCACCAGCAGCAGCAGCAGCAGCAGCTGTCTGTCAGCCCCCAAGTCCCCCTGCCCCTGAATCAGCCCCAGTGCCCCCACATGAGGAAGGAGGTGAGCAGCTGTGTGTGTTGAAATAATAATAATAATAAAATACCAAATATAATAGATTTTACTACAGTCTCAAAACAATACAAAGATTAAGGTAATTCATTAATTAAAATGAATTAAATAAAAGTCATTTTGAACAATGTTGCCGCTGTGTTGGGGGCCCTGTAAAGATTATTTTCATGGGCCCCAAAATCCCTAGCGGCGCCCCTGTGAGTGAATGATCCATCCATCTATTTATCTTCTTCCGCTTATCGGAGGTCGGATCGCGGAGGCAGCAGCCTAAGCAGGGAAGCCCAGAATTCCCTTTCCCGAGCCATTTTTTTTAGCTCAAAGTGAATGATAAATGTTGTTTAGTATTATTAGGTTCTGATATAATACAGCTGTGCTTCTGGACGAGAAAAATAGTTGACTGTTGAGGTTGTTTTTTAACTGTGCTGGTGATTGTGACTGTGTGATATTATAGTTTGTATGAAGGCGCTGAGATATTGTTTACGGAAAAAGGCTCTTGCTCTTTGGTGATTTGTTTGTGTGTGTGCGTGTGACGCAGTAAGAAAAAAAAAAGGAGGCTCTGCTGGGAGACATGCTGCACGTTGGACGTGGGCCGGAGAGATGTGTCACTGTTAGCATAGCATTGAGCTAGGTTAGCATTGAGCTAGGTTAGCATTGGATTAGTTTAGCATTGAGCTAGGTTTTAAAAAATATGAGTGGACAGCTGTACTCAATCTGAAGAGAGTGCTGACAGGTTGGTTTTGATAATAGGTAAAATAAAATATACTGTATATGAATAAATAAACATTTAAATATCAATAAATAAATTCGGATTGTGGGACATTGAAGCATTGTTTGATTCATTATTCATTATTTTCTATGTGTTAAGTATACTGTTTTGTACAGCTTTGATGCTCTGCAGTTCCATACAGTTCCTGTATGGGAGTTAGGGCAAACACACACGCACACACATCATAGATTAGAACACATTGTAGCTTTGAATTAATATTTATATAGCAAATACATTAAATAAAGTGAAAAAAAAAGCAAGTAAATTCAATCAAATTGAATTTAAATTTGATAAAGGTAAATTGATTATTTAAATATATTGAAATTGTAATTATTTTAAGAATAATCACGATAAAATAAAATCTAAATTTATATTCTAAAACATTTGTAATTTTTATCTGTGCAACTGGTATTAATCATATATTGTCAACCTGTGTGAAGCATGGAGTCTGAATCGCAGGCGAGGGAGAAGTACAGATAAAAGTTGCCACACTCAGAGCTCCAGTCATAACAAAACGTAGAGCAGCGTTAAAACAAATTCTAATCAGAGGACATACCAAGTTATGAGAACTTAAGTAAACAGACAGCAAGTAAACCAGAAATAATAATTGAAATAAATAACAAAGAAAGCAAATTTCTATGTGATAAATGAAGGTGAATGTAGAATTACATGTAGAGAATAAAACTAAATGGAAATAAATGACTGCAAGATAAGCAGTCTGTCCAGTGGTTACAAGGACGAGACATCATGAACTGTGCTCGGGGTAATAATAAATAGATAGATAGATAGATAGCACCTTATTGATTCCTTCAGGAGAGTACCCTCAGGAAAATTAAAATTCCAGCAGCAGTGTACAAAATTGAGATCGAATTTAAAAAGTAAAAAGTAAAAAGTAAATAATCGGGGTATGAATGGAAACAAAATAGAAAAATATTACAATAGAATAAAAATAAAAAGCAACAATGAGAATAAACATATAACAGTAAAATAAGAATATAACAAAAAACTAGGCAGTAGTGACCATGTTATGAAAAAGTATTGCACTGTTATTGTTTTGAATCCCCTGTCATCCCACTACCCCCTGTTGCGTCGATCAGCATTCCTCCAATGGAGAATTCAAATTGCTAGTCTCTCCCAGATTCTTTTTATGGCAATAAACTGATGTTTATATTCAATCAACAGGCAGTAGTTGGTATTTTGTGGTTTATTCTCAAAGCTTAGAGGACAAACCTGAGACCAACCCAGCACCCAAGCGTTCCCTAGCCCGGTTCAGATCGGTCTGAAAACCATCACGAAAACATTCTGTTCCTCAATCTCTGCCCCCGCCCTCACGCCCGCACAGATGCCCATTGTGTCCGTTATCTCAAGTCGGCCCGAGAAGGGAAGCAGGGAGGACTCCTCTTCTCTGCCTCCTACTTCAAGGCCGTCCACAGTGCAAGCACTTTGTCATGAGACGATCAAAAAAAGGAAAAGAGTACAAGATGGAACATTAGCTATTTAAAATATGACTATAGTCATATAAAAGAAGTAACTCTTAATTATGGATAAATGTGGATATATGCATCCGTCACCCCCCAGAGAGGAGTTGTACAGTCTAATGGCGTGTGGGACGAATGATTTTCTTTTAGTCTAAATCATATCTAAAGTTTAAAATTCTAAAATTCAGGTTATGAAGGAGGAATAATTGTTAAGAGATAAATAAAGATGCATGACATTAAATGGTTTTGGATTGCTGTTGACCCTGTTGTATTTTATAAGACTGATTTATTTTGGATTGTTGTGTTTTTATTGTGAGAGAGAGAGAGAGAGAAAGAGAGAGAGAAAGAGCAGGTGAAGGAAGATTGAAGGTGAAAATATGGAAAATGGATGTTTATAACCTTACTTGAATGGTTTCTAGGAGAGGAGAATAGAAAATAGAAACATTGTGTGAAGTGTAAGGAAGAGATGGATACAGGATGTTGTTTGTAAAGGAAAAGTAAGTTGAAGAAAAGATGAGAAAGTGACAAATGAAGGTATTCGTAAATGGTATTCGTGTGTCAGCGTGTGCTGGTGGTTGTGGTTCGCTGCAAGTTTGTTTGTTTGAGTGAAATGGGAAGAAATCAATAGGAATAAGTAGATGCAAAATGGAATAAAACTATGAGTGCGATAGATAATGAATGAATAAATGAAATAAGTTTATTTCGGTCATATAATCAACCATCAACCAGTTTGTGTGTGCAGTTTAACAGCACAGATTAGACATTTTAACAATCATACACATTTACACACAGAAAGAAAAGAAAAGAAAAAGAATGACCGAAAAAGGAATAGGCTGAAGCCAAAGCTTATATTTGCCTATCCTATACATTCACTGAACATTAGATTACCTGGAAGATCAACGTTAAAAGATGAAAGTAATTGTTACTATATTTTATAATGTTCAATCATTTCACCTTTCAAGGGTTTCTTAAACCATAACAAAAAACTACATGTGTTCAGCTCATCACTGAGTTTGATCCACCATTTAACTCCTAAAACTGAAATACTTTTGTATTATTAATTTTACTTGACCTATTTCAAAAATCAATATCCCCCATAAATTATAGTTTCTCCTCATAATGTAAATAAGCTAAGAATACAAGCTGGGAGGCTGTTGTTTTTACTCAAATCATAATTGTCATTGTTTTAAAAATAGATTATCTGAACATTTTAGCACATTATAACTTATAAATAATGGATTGGTATGTTCCTAGTAGCACGCTTTGTGTATTATTCTAATGAGTCTTTTAAGTTTAAGTATTGGGTCTATATTTTTTCCATAAACATTTCCCCAAACTTCAAAACAATATGTTAAATATGAAAAAAAATAAAATAAAAGAATAATGTAACATATGCAGACATTTCTTAGTCAGCATGTGTCTTACTCTATACCAGGGGTCACCAACCTTTTTGAAACCAAGAGCTACTTCTTGGGTAGTGATTAATGCGAAGGGCTACCAGTTTGATACACACTGAAATAAATTGCCGGAAATAGCCAATTTGCTCAATTTACCTTTAACTCTATGTTATTATTAATAATTAATGATATTTACACTTAATTGAACGGTTTAAAAGAGGAGAAAACACAAAAAAAATGACAATTAAATTTTGAAACATAGTTTATCTTCAATTTCGACTCTTTAAAATTCAAAATTCAACCGAAAAAAAGAAGAGGAAAAACTAGCTAATTCGAATCTTTTTGAAAAAATTTAAAAAATAATTTATGGAACATCATTAGTAATTTTTCCTGATTAAGATTAATTTTAGAATTTTGATGACATGTTTTAAATAGGTTAAAATCCAATCTGCACTTTGTTACAATATATAACAAATTTACGGAGCCCCTAAAGGGACATGGGAATTTTTTTTTTTTTTAGACATGTATCTCGTGGCCACGAGAAAGTATCTCGTGGCCACGAGAAAGTATCTCGTGGCCACGAGAAACTTTCTCGTGGCCACGAGAAACTTTTTATAAAAAAAAAAATAAAAAAAAATAAAAAAAATATATTATTTTTTTTATTTTTTTTTAATAAAAAGTTTCTCGTGCGCACGAGAAACTTTCTCGTGGCCACGAGAAACTTTCTCGTGGCCACGAGAAAGCATTGGATGCGTGCTGATGGTTTAGTGTGTGTTAAAATGGCAGTTTAGGAGTTAATATGGCTGTATTTCCAGATAGGACTTTCCCCCATGTGTGTTGTGGCAAAATGTGAATGCTTGATTAGTAGGTGTGAGACAAACACTTTATCTTCCTAGTTATTGTAACGCTACGTGTTTGACATTATTTAAGACGTTATCATGCCCGGGAAAGGACAGTTTTCCTCTTCTGTGGCTGTGGGGGTGGGCGTGGCTTGCGGACCTGCAGTGAAGCGGAGTGTGTCAGTTAGTCCAATGTTGATGTGATCAAACTTCTTTCTTGCTTGGAAGATACACACACAATTGTAACTGTTATTTCTTCCTGCAAATAATACATATGTACAACGTGTTTGGATGTATTCATTTATGTAAAATTGTCATTAAATGTAATATTGCCTGACAAAAAGTGATACGACGTACGTAATATTTTGATATTTACACATCGCATATTTACACACGCGCATCTGACTAGAATACCCTTATGTGCATTACATATATCAACATCAACTACCTACTGTACTGTTTACTTGTTGAAATACCCTTTTTAGAACAAATATCTACCCACATAATTTATATGTGTATATATAATATATATATGTGTATGTATGTATATGCATATATATATATATATATATATATATATATATATATATATATATATATATATATATATATATATATATATATATATATATATATGCATATATATATATATACGTGTATGTATGTATATGCATATATATATATATATATATATATATATATATATGCATATATATATACGTGTATGTATGTATATGCATATATATATATATATATATATATATATATATATATATATATATATATATATATGCATATATATATATACGTGTATGTATGTATATGCATATATATATATATATATATATATATATATATATATATATATATATATATATATATATATATATATATATATATATATATGCATATATATATATATACGTGTATGTATGTATATGCATATATATATATATATATATATATATATATATATATATATATATATATATATATATATATATATATATATATATATATATATATGCATATATATATATACGTGTATGTATGTATATGCATATATATATATATATATATATATATACGTGTATGTATGTATATGCATATATATATATATATATATATATATATATATATATATATATATATATATATATATATATATATATATATATATATATATATATGCATATACATACATACACATATATATATATATTATATATACACATATAAATTATGTGGGTAGATATTTGTTCTAAAAAGGGTATTTCAACAAGTAAACAGTACAGTAGGTAGTTGATGTTGATATATGTAATGCACATAAGGGTATTCTAGTCAGATGCGCGTGTGTAAATATGCGATGTGTAAATATCAAAATATTACGTACGTCGTATCACTTTTTGTCAGGCAATATTACATTTAATGACAATTTTACATAAATGAATACATCCAAACACGTTGTACATATTTATTATTTGCAGGAAGAAATAACAGTTACAATTGTGTGTGTATCTTCCAAGCAAGAAAGAAGTTTGATCACATCAACATCGGACTAACTGACACACTCCGCTTCACTGCAGGTCCGCAAGCCACGCCCACCCCCCACAGCCACAGAAGAGGAAAACTGTCCTTTCCCGGGCATGATAAAGTCTTAAATAATGTCAAACACGTAGCGTTACAATAACCAGGAAGATAAAGTGTTTGTCTCACACCTACTAATCAAGCATTCACATTTTGCCACAACACACATGGGGGAAAGTCCTATCTGGAAATACAGCCATATTAACTCCTAAACTGCCATTTTAACACACACTAAACCATCAGCACGCATCCAATGCTTTCTCGTGGCCACGAGAAAGTTTCTCGTGGCCACGAGAAAGTTTCTTTTTTTAAAAAAAAAAGAAACTTTTTAAACACTTTTTAAAAAAAAAAAAAAAAAAAAAAAAATCAATTTTTTTTTTTTTTTTTTTTTTTTTTATAAAAAGTTTCTCGTGGCCACGAGAAAGTTTCTCGTGGCCACGAGATACATGTCTAAAAAAAAAAAAATTCCCATGTCCCTTTAGGGGCTCCGTACAAATTGGACCAAGCTATATTTCTAACAAAGACAAATCAATATTTCTTCTAGATTTTCAAAAACAACATTTTTAAAAGAAATTCAAAAGACTTTGAAATAAGATTTAAATTTGATTCTACAGATTTTCTAGATTTTCCAGAATAATTTTTTTGAATTTTAATCGTAATAAGTTTGAAGAAATATTTCACAAATATTCTTCGTCGAAAAAACAGAAGCTAAAATGAAGAATTAAATTAAAATGTATTTATTATTCTTTACAATAAAACTTTTTTTTTTACTTGAACATTGATTTAAATTGTCAGGAAAGAAGAGGAAGGAATTTAAAAGGTAAAAAGGAATATGTGTTTAAAAATCCTAAAATCATTTTTAAGGTTGTATTTTTTCTCTAAAATTGTCTTTCTGAAAGTTATAAGAAGCAAAGTAAAAAAAATTATGAATTTATTTAAACAAGTGAAGACCAAGTCTTTAAAATATTTTCTTGGATTTTCAAATTCTATTTGAGTTTTGTCTCTCTTAGAATGCAGTGCATTGACTAGCATAAAAAACATAGCGTCAGAAACAAGACAAGATTTACTTTATGAAATAGTTCAGGCAGTCTACAGAATAAATAAAGCGGGAGGTGTGGTAACATTTCTTTGGGTTCCTGCTCATGTAGGAGTTGAGGGGAACGAATTAGCTGATAAGTACGCAAAACAAGCAACCACTAAAACAGAAGTAAACATGGAGATTAAGCACAGTAAAGAAGAAGTGAAGAACATCATTAAGATAGAACACAATAAAAAGTGGCAGGATAATTGGAATAAGGAAACAAAAGGTAGAGAGTATTACAAAGTCCAGAGGAGAGTTGGTGTAATGAGAGGAGGCAATAGAAATAGGAAGGAAGAAGACATTATTACTAGAATGAGATTAGGACATACATGTCTAAATAGTTCATTGACATTGATGGGGAAACATGCTACAGGACTGTGTGATTCTTGCCAACAGATAGAAAATGTAAGACATGTTTTAATACATTGTAGAAAATATAATAGAGAAAGGGAAATACTGGGAAATAAGTTAGCAAAAGAGAATATTAGGTTAGCAGTGGAAGATATATTAGGATTGCACTCAGAACACACAGGTTATAAAGCAATACACACATTTTTTAAAAACACTGGGTTAAATAAAAGAATTTAGAGTAGGAATCCACCTCGATCCACACTCCATTACAGTAGTAATGCTCACCACAAGGTTGTTTGCCAACCGCCATAAAAATCACAAGAAGAAGAAGAAGAAGAAGAAGAAGAAGAAGAAGAAGAAGAAGAAGAAGAAGAAGAAGAAGAAGAAAAAGAAGAAGAAGAAGAGAAGTACTGCCTTAACGTCAAGTGTGCTAACTGTCGTGAAAGCACATCGACGGAGAAAGACGTGAGCAAGACGCTAATAAGTCCAGTCTTATTATTTGTTTCCAGTCTGAAATATTTACGTCGTATAAAATACATCTTTGATTCTTTATTCAATGATAAATTCGTCTCGATGCGCTAGAAGCACTATGCCGCTTCTCGTGCTATCTTTGCTTGTTAGTTAGCTTAGCTCGCTAGTTAGCTTAGCTTGTTAGCTGCTAACAGAAGTTATCAACACATCGCTAAGTAGAGATCAAGTGTGAGAGTAAAGTGTTGTGATTGTGTGAAAATGTCTACATTACACATGTTGAGAGCGTTCGTGGATCAGCGACTAACTGCTGCCGTTGAAGAAATATTTGTGATGTTAGAAAGAACGATAGCAGAATACGAGGCGGAACTTTATAGAACAAAAGAGGAGAACTATCAACTAATGGACGCTGTTTTCAAGAAACATCAAGATGTGTTACACAGAACAGGTTTGTTTACTTCATACTCTCACATGTTTACTAACATTATATTTGATTAATAACAAGAAAATGACATTTGGAATATATAATATAATTACAATGACCAGTGGTGGAACAAGTCGGAGCTGGGCCGGGGGCGGGGGCGGGCCCCATGACAGGGCCCCCTAAACCCAAATAATAAAGCTATTTCTAACATCATTTTACAACATACACATGCCTCTGTAGGTTTACCGCTAACAATCTTTAACCATGTTTTATAACGTTTGCCTGCCATTTTTGCAGAAATTTGCATTTTCCTGACATGTATTTATTTTCTCGCTTTCACCACAGCATCAACCCGTTCACAGGATGTAGATTTTATTTTGCCTGTCATTCTCAATCCTTTTGTAAGACAATAACATGTTTTATTTCTTATGCATTCTAAGTCGTAAACAAACGTTAGCAAAATCTTAACTATCCTAATTCCAACAATGGAGTCAATGGGAGCGCCTCTATTCCGCTCACTAAGCCCCCTAAATAAGAATTAGTTGATAAATATAATATACCCAGAAGTAGGGGTGTAACGGTACGTGTATTTGTATTGAACCGTTTCGGTACGGGGGTTCCGGTTCGGTTCGGAGGTGTACAGAACGAGTTTCCACATGGACATATTAAGTATCGTAGCGCATGTTGTGTAAACCATGCACACCGAGGCACAACACACGGCATGCTAACAGCTAACGGGCTACGATAGACTGACCATAAGTCCTCTTTTCACCAGACATGTCCTCTTTTGCGGAGCTGTCAGGGCGGAGTTTCTTAAATGCCTCAAATGTCCGGCATTTTGAGTTAGGGTTACGTGTATTTTCAATGTACGTTCAGGGTTAAGAAGGGGTTAAAACCAAAACAAATTGTGCGCTCAGCAGCATTGGTGAGGGAGGGGCAGAGACAGAGAGAGCGAGAGAGTTATGATAAACGCGCATGCGTCGCCAGGCTCTGCTTTTTATCCATAGATTTATCAGATTTTATTTTTTATTATCTATGGCAGGGGTGTCAAAAATGTGCCCCGGAGGCCATTTACGGCCCGCAGCTAATGTTTTAAAGGCCCACGGCACATTCTAAAAATACTATTAAAATAAACAAAAACATAACAAAAGTGAAATAAAAAAGCTTAAAGGCTAAATGTAATTTAGAAAAAGTTGCAATGTTGACTAATAAAACAAAGCTGTTTTTTTTTTCTTTCAAACTGTCATTGCTCAAAACATAATATTGAATCAAAATCAATGTTATTATGAATTATTGACCTATCCAAGGTTCCGATTACTTCACATCAAATATTCCATTAAGAAAAATATTTCCAGTACGTTCCCTTTGAAATCAATGGGACATTTTTCCAAGTTGCACACTTCCCACATTTTTCAACCTATTCAAACCATTCCAACATTAACAAATTCCACTCATCCTGGACATTCAAACTAACACTTTCCCAAGTTCCAAACCAAATTCCGGTTTTCCTGGAAATTCTAACTCTTCAACATTAAAACCATTCCAACATTCAAACTATTCTTACTTTCATACTACATTCTGTCAGCATTTCAGTTCAACTTCAGCATTGGAGCATTCACACGCAATTCCTTCAGGAATTGCTTCATATAGTTATTATTATTATAATTGAATGTAGCTTACCACATTGAAAGTGTAGACTGCATTAATGATGAGTTCTCATTCTAACGCAATTTGAGTGTGTAGAAACACTGTAATTTAATCAAATTAATTATTATAAGGTAAACAAGTTATCTTTTTGAAGGAGTAGTCAGTAATCTGATTACTTCGTCCCGGTTTAACTGTGGCTATCTAAATGAAAGCAAAACTGATGTCATCTTTTTTAGCCAACGTGTTGACTGTGCTCATGCTTTATTTTAGAGCAGACATGTCTCTAAAGATGAATGTGAAAATCACTGTAATTATTGTCCACCAGCAGGGGGAGCTCATCACTAGTACTATTGTGTGGAGGCTGGCATGTGGTGCATTATTTCCTGTGTGTGTAGGACTTATTCAGAGGGAGAACAGCCCACTTTAACGCATGGCGTCTACCATTAAGGATCGCAGGAATGACTTTTAGGATGTTTTTATATGAATACGGTGGATTGGACGTTGGCCTGGGAAGGCATTCCCCTAAAGGTCTTCTTCATGTATCAGCTGGAAGTACCCTGACTGCTGTGAGGGGAAACTGATGAGATTGTGAGATCACATGTGACCCGTGCTGGCAAAATGAGTCGGAATGCGCACAGGCTAATTTTGAGCTACAGGCAAATAAGTGAAAAAAATGTATCTTGGTTGAAATTGAGATTTTCACAAAAATGAGTCCATAAAGCCACAATCTAGCGATCCCAATCATCGAAATAGCAAGAAAACATCTTAAATCACCTTTATTTGAAGGTTTTGTACGAGGTATGTCTTCAGAAATTAGTCCTTTGTGTTAAAATTCCTTGAGAAAATCAAGTGTTTTCAACGCTCACTCGCGGCAATAAGGGGGAATCCCCCTAGCCATATTTGGTATCATTGTGATGCCAAGTTTCCCTACTTTCTAAAAATGAGCATGGAATTCCCGATGACGCCATTCTGAACCAATAGAATTCGAATTTTTAAACCTGTCCCGACGTAAACAAATCCGGCTTGTTGCTAACCGGTCGCTGTGAGGCGTACCCTCATTGGTTGAATCACCCCGCGCGGTGCATTGTGGTATCATGGCAGCGCCCTGATGAAAAACAACACACAGTAATTCGAGTGAAATATTTGGTGAAAAAAGGTGATTTTCGAACATTTAATTATTATTTTTGTGGATAAGTTAGACTGTTTTACATTCCGTAATGGATTTAGAAGGTGGAGAGGGTACACAGGCGGTTTCAAGTGCGCTAAATTCACTGCAGTCGGCGAATCTTCTTAGTGTTGCTGGTCAGGAATATTACGGACAGCTGACCAGCTGACAAACTGACCAGTGAACAAAAAAACTGTGACATAACAGTGTTGAAATTTTTGTACATAACCGTTTTCAATAGAGTTGAATATATATTTTTCCTTTAGACATGGGATTTGACTTTAATTGTACCAATTTTGGTGTTGCTACAAGGACTTTTAAGGTATGGTTGCTATGGAGTTTTGTTTTGGAACATTCTGTTCTGGAACAGTAAACTTTAAGCTGTTTTTTCTCAAAACGGACCCACAAACTTGGTCGACTTCAATCGGATGTAACTCGGTCATTTTCTGTCCGATTCCAACAAACCATATATCATTTTGAAGGTCTTTTTAGATGGCGAATGTGTAAATAACAATAACTCAGTGCCAGCACAGGTCACATATGTTTAGGGTTGGGTATCGAGTATCGATTGGAACCGGGACTAACTTTCCGATTCTCCCGAAATCGTTCAAAAGTTAAAATTTCGATTCCTATTTTCGATACCAGTCCGCCGACCGGAAAAAAATATGTCCGCCGAACCGGAAGAAGAAGCCGCTGAACACCAACGAAGAAGCGCCCACCGCTGGAAGTGTTAGCATAGCCGAGCGAGTCAGTCAAGCTCAAGCATGGATAGCGGGCGTCGGCGGTCGAAAGTGTAACTTTACTTTACAAAAAAAATGAAATAACCGCGAAATAACAGAGCTCCATGTCCATCAAGAAACGAGTGGAGAGAGAGCTGCAGATGTACCAGGACGTTCCACCGATACTTATGTCTGACGACCCTGCTGCATGGTGGTGGAACCAACAAAAGACTTATCCTTTGCTGTCATATTTCGCTTTCTCCTATTTATGCGTTCAAGCTTCTTCCACACCCAGCGAACGTGTATTTTCCACAGCAGGAGACACTATCTGTCCAGAACGCTCACGCATCCTGCCTGAGAAGGCGGATATGGTCATTTTCCTAAACAAGAACTGTCTCTGATTTTATACTGGACCTGCTGCTAATCTGGACTGGGTTTTGCAAGTTGTTTCTTATTGTTTATTTGCTTTTCTGCACCAGGTTAGCCCATCAGTGGGAGCACGGTAACATTTTTAAGTACCTGCAGCATCAAACACTTGTGTGTGTAAATGTGTTTTCATGAGGTTTCCTGCAGCATCATACACTTGTGTGTGTAAATGTGTTTTCATGAGGTTTCCTGCAGCATCATACACTTATGTGTAAATGTGTTTTCATGAGGTTTTCAAAAATAAAGCTCTCTTGAGGAAAGTGTACCCCTGGGAAAATGTATTCATAATTTATAATATTTATATTCAAGTTCATAGATTTGATATTTATATTCTAGTTGAAAACAGCCCTGTGAGGAATTTATAGTAAAGTTCATAAAAAGTTAATAGAATTAAAATTGATGGAGAATGTCAGACTATTTCATTCAGAAAGACTGTAGGTTAGCTAGCTCATTTAAAATATCCTAAACTTTTTTTTGACCCTGCCTCTTAAAAGAATCGGAATCGAGAATCGCCAGGAATCGGAATCGAAACAAAGAATCGGAATCGGAATCGTTCGAATTCAAACGATACCCAACCCTACATATGTTGGTCCAGGACAATGTCTCATGTGACTGAGCAAAGCTGGACTTTTCTAAAGAATGTTTGTTTTCTCCTGTCCCGCAGACCTCTATGAAGTACGTCTACCGCATGAGGAGGAACCACAGACCCCCAACATACATGAGGAAGAAAAGCTACCACATTCCCAACACTTTAAAGACGAAGGAGAGGCGCCACAGCCCCCCCACATTAAAGAGGAACATGAGACGACACAGACCCATAGTGTTAAACTGACCCTTCACATTAAAGGGCCAGCGGAGGGCCCACTGATCTTACACACCAACAATGAAGAGGACCCACTGACCCCTCACTTTAAAGAGGAAGATAAGGACCCACTGACCCCCTACTTTAAAGAGGAAGGCCAAGAGCCACCACACATTAATG